>NW_017670729.1:212727-235163 GCF_001879085.1 Nicotiana attenuata | reverse complement strand
AAAGTTTTGTAAAAAGCTTAATCCTAAGGACAAAAAACTTTCAAGCTTATATAGTGACTGAAGTTTTTATAAATGAACTAAATAACTTCAACATCTTCTGCTGAAGTATTTGAAAAAGCTTTATGACAAAACTAATGAATCCAGGACAAAAAAACTTCAGCTTATTTAGTGCTGAAGTTTTTACAAATGAACTAAATAACTTCAGCATCTTCTGCTGAAGTTTTTGAAAAAGCTTATCCATGACAAAAAACTTCAGCACTAAATGCTTAAGTTCAGCAAATAGAGAACAAAACTTCAGCACTAGAATGCTTAAGTTCAGCAATTACAAACAAAAACAAGTTCATCAAATAGAGAACAAAACTTCAGCACTAGAATGCTTAAGTTTAGCAAATAGAGAACAAAACTTCAGCACTCGAATGCTTAAGTTCAGCAATTACAAACAAAAACTTCAGCACACTTGGTCTACTTCAGGCCCGGCTACTAGAATGCTGAAGTTTTGCGCGATTGCCTTTGCTACTTCAGCCCCGTTGCTGAAGTACCGCGAAAAAGTGGGTACGCTTGCATTTTTTTGGAAAGCGGGCACAAGTTAACACCTGACCCAAAAAGCGGGTATAGATGCAAATGCCCCTTCTGAGTCGCTCCCCTATTTGGAAGTGTGTGTTTACAAGATTGTGCTCGCGTTGCTTTTTGACCGAAATTCATGCAAAAATAACATTTTTAAAAATATCATTTACACAATCAGGCTACTTATTAAATAATTATAAATAAGTACCTGATAATCTAATAAAAATAGTACTCCATCCGTTTTCATTTATGTGTTTACATTACTATTTGAGAAGCCTACGAAGCTTATTTTTTACCATGGATTTATTAAATATTTTATAATTATTTTAAATATAAATTATTAGGATTTATAGTACATTCTATGTAGTTTTTAAGTACGTAAATTTTATTTTAAAAAACTTGAAAAAACTATACCTAAATTTATGAACAAAATTAAAAACTTTGACCTTCGTACTCTGAATCAAGCCACATAAACTGAAATAGAGTGAATAACTAACATGATATATCACATACTCCTTCTGTTTTAGTTGTCGTGGTTATTAAAAATAATTGGTCTAAAATGCTTATCCTTTTAGAAAATCAAGATACAATTAATTATTTTTTCCCTATTCTTTAGTGTTAATTGTTCTTGAAAGTAAAAAATATCGACTATATTGCATAAAAAACCTAAATTTGATGAAGAGTTAATAAGGGTATAGTAGTCAAATGGCCCTTCATGTCAATAATTACTTAACGGCCGTATAAAAAAAAATATGACAACTAAAATGGACGGATAAAATATTAAAATTTACTAAAAACATGAAAATATTTACATCTTCAATATATATAACTTAAAAGGCATAATTTACGAAATTAGGATTTTGAGCTGCTACTTGGGTAATGCACTAAATGGTGTGTATATGTATAGAATTAATGAGCTGGGAGAGAGATGGAGTAAATACTCTTTTTCTTCTTCTTGGCCCTACCAATCTATTAACATCACTTAATAGCCTGTTTGTCAAATTTTTCCAAGGTATATTTTTCTTTCTTTTTTCAAAAAAAAAAAAAAAAAAAAAAAAAAAAAAAAAATCAAAAACTTTGCAAATCCCAGGACACTCGCTCGACTAAGGGTTTTATATAATGGAAAGAAAAAAGTTTGAAAAATCTCTATCTCACAACAAATTCTATTACAACAAGATTAAAATCAGATGTGAATTAGCAAGTAAATTAGTATGTGAGATTCTCACATACTAATTCACTTGCTAATTCACATCTGATTTTAATCTTGTTGTAATAGAATTTGTTGCTTTTTATTTTTTAATAAATTCGCCCTGTTTCTAAAAGAACTGCGAACAATTGCCGTAAAAAACAAATTTTTCTTGTTCGCGTAAATTATTTCTTCTTGTATATCAATAGTAAAAGAATAATTTAGTTTTCACGGGTATGAAACTCGTGATAAAAATTCTTTTTTAAATAATATAGGAATACAAATAGATAAATAAATAGATATTGATATTGGCAATATTATATCTTATTATTTACATGTATAAGTACAAGATTTTTTCGAGAAATAATGTGATCAACTTATTATACCACGGTGATCAAACATTATCTCAAAATTTAAATTGAGAAATCATCAACTTTTATTTAATAACTTTACATGAAGAAGTTCCAATTTGAAAAGGATGGCTTGCGTTTCACCAATCGGAAAAAGTAAGAGTTTGCGTCTTTAATGAATAAATTTTATATAGAGTTTCTTTAAATATGACATTGAGTCAGACTTCTAATCATAGCATAATATTAAATCCTATTTTAAGTTATCTTTAATAGAAGAATATGAATCCTTGTGAGTAGTATACATGATAAATCTTAAATATTACCATTCTATTCAATATGGAATAATATCTTTTAAAGAAATAATTTAATTTTGGTGATGTAAAAGCTTATTAATATTTTTAGAATATTTTTGTTGTTCAAAATTTAATATGTACCATTCATACTTTTATAATAAAATAAAATAAATAGATAGATACAGAATAGATTAACATGACCCAAATTCCTTCAAACTTTGAGATTATTAGTATCCCAAAAGGAATCAAACGATTGAGTCTGAAGAAAAGTTTCAATGGCATTAGCTGTGGGGAATGGCAATTTACGCTAATTTCATTGAAAATCTTAGGCAAAAGCCTTATATAAACAAATGTTTAAGCCATGACTTTGTAATTGAACTTCTACACCATATAGGATTTATATACCAAAGTGCAGTAAAATGGGATTTTTTAGTCTCCTAGTCTAATTAACCAACTAAAGTAATATACAGATAGGTTAGCCTCGTCAACTTTGTGTAGCGTCGTTATATGTGTAGTTTAAATGAGAAAAGGATTTCAAGCTTAGGTGATTTACAATTATATCCTCAAATTATATAAATATTTAAGGTTATAAACGTCGTCCAACGTTTCAAGGATATTTTGGTCGTTCAATATTTAGCATAAATTATTCGTGCTTTTATAATAATATATATATGTTTTACCCTCAATAGAAAAAAAATTACACTAGACAGAATAGTCATTTAATTATTTTTTTAAAATTTAAGAATTTAAAGTCAACTAATACTTTGCTTATTAAAACTTTCTTTATTTGAAATGCTATATGGAAAGTCCTAATATGTTGGATATTAAAATTAATTAATTTTATAATATATTTTTTATTGTACGTAAACATACACTAGGTAGATGCATTTATGAACTTAATAAAGCAACTTCAAGTTCCATTCGAGAAATATTTTTCTCCCAATTTAGATATATAAACTATTTTATATGTGTTAATTTTCTATAATTATTTTCTTGGAAAATATACTTCTGTCATTAAAAATGTAATTCATGTCTTAACTTAATTTTTTAAAATTACGTACTCATTGACTTGGGGAACACGCAAAGCGCGTATATGATGTGGGGATATGATTATATATTTTTAATGCATTACTTACCTTGCATTTTAGCGCTTTAATGATAAATTTTGTGCGACGTTTGAGCTTAATTAAGCTATTTTTATGTGTAAGGTCATCGGAATGTGAAAAGGAATGAAGGTTGCACAAAGGGACGTTGAAGACACATGAAAGAGCACAAAAAGAAGAAAATCGGAACAAGGCATGAAGCCTCGCCCCAGACCATGCGCCGCCCGGCACCAGGCGTGGAGGATCTCGCGCCAAGCCTAGCCTCACGAGGTCCTAGGCGCGCCCTAGACCTGGCCTCGCGAGGTCAGGCGCCCATTGTGCCCCAATCCGCGAATTATTTATTTTCTACTCAATTTTGGACTTGGAGACTTCGATCCTAGCCTATAAATACTTTCTAAACCTGATAGTGAAGGGTTGAACATATTTTGAAGACTACAAGGTTTAGGAACACAAATGGAGCACAGATTTTATTGATTCTTCCGTCCTCCATCTCGTATTCATAACTTTTATGTTTAAAAATAATATTTTGATTGTTGCTATGAACATGAGTTGCTAAAACCTCCTTTGTTCTGGGCTTATGGGTTGTTATTGAATATTATTGTTTAACGGTTAACGATATTACAAGATTCTATCATATTGATTTATTTATTTCTTGCGCTCAATTTTTTTTACTGCTTAGCTAACAATAGAATACCATCTACAAATTTATAGTTGAAGTCGATAGTGGGAACTATAAATTACATATAAAATTGAATAGAGTAAGTTCTTGAATCCGGGTATCAGAGAATAGATTCACGATAAGGATTGAAATATTCTAGTTTGCCTTACTTGGTTATTTTTGCAGGAGATATACATTCATTCTAGTTAACTATGATTCTGTAGACGTATAGTATTAGGTTAGCTTGAATAAATTAATACGGAACGAAATGGAACAGTAACTTGCAGCAAAAATAAATACGGAACTCAATTATCTTGCTAGTACTCAGCTATAACCAATCTTTAAGAGAGTTACAATGCTATAGAAATAAGTCACAGCTGAAGAAGAAAACATAACCAACAAAATGATGCGGCGCGTATTCCGATCCCACCATATAATCAGTAACAATATGAACATTCACCCTTATTACTCCTGTTGCGGCGTGCAAACCAATCCCACCAGTCCACCCTTATTACTCCTCAATATATCACCCTTATTCCTTCTGTTGCGACGTGCAACCCGATCCCACCAATCCACCCTTAATACTCCTATTTGCGGCGCGCAACCCGATCCCACCAGACAATCACATTTCACCCTTATTTCTCCTCAATATATCACCCTTATTCCTTCTGTTGCGGCGTGCAACCCGATCCCACCATATCAGTACCAATCACACAATAAGAACAAGTATTCCACAATTTAGCTCAAGACCCTCCACAATATTTATGCATCAAACCAAAGCAAATAGAAGGCTATACACTTGTGAAACTTTACTAGGCGGACCAAAGAATCCTGAAGTACCGGAGTAGCGATGAACCCCTCTGGAACCTGAGCTGGCCTTGCTGAAACAGTCTGGGCCGGAGCATCCTCATCAAACTCTACCTGAGGCTCCGCTGCTGGTGCTGCTGCTCGAGCTCTGGGCTGAGCCCTGCCCCTGCCTCGGCCTTGGCCTCGTTCTCTGCCCCTCGTAGGAGCTGCCATTGGGGGCTCGGGCTGCTGATCAGCTGATGAAGCGGTTCGTGTTCTCCCCATCTGCAAAGGAACAAGAGTAGAGAGTTCAATTAACATTGAGAGACCAAATCGCACGACATAGAAGAATAGAAGTAAAATTGTTCCTAACTCCGTAGCCTCTAGGGGATAAGTACAGACGTCTCCGTACCGATATCTCAGACTCTACTAAGCTTGTTCGTGAATTGTGAGACCTAGGCAACCTAGTGCTCTGATACGACCTTGTGACGACCCGAATTTTCCACCGCCGGGACCGTGATGGCGCCTAACATCGCACTCGCTAGGCAAGCCAACGTTAGAGTTCTACTCACCTTTTTCCTTTACATTTTATAAGTTAACATTTAACAAAACTAATGAAACTGAAATAAATGCGGAAGTACATAATTAACCGGTTCTCTATATGCTATTAACAATACCGAAATTGTTACCATCCAGAAACTGGTGTCACAATTCACGAACATACTACAAATTACTACAAATGCTGGTCTGAAAGAAATTACATATGTCTCGAAAGAAAAGAAAATAGGAAAATAGAAACATAGGAGGGGACGCCAGGTCCTGTGGACGCCAGCAGGACTACCTTGGGTCTCCTGGATGAAGTATCTGCAACCGACCTCTCGATCAGCCACTACCAGCTCCAAAATCTGCACAGAAAGTGCAGAGTGCACTATTAGTACAACCGACCCCATGTACTGGTAAGTGCCGAGCCTAACCTCGACGAGGTAGTGACGAGGCTACGGCGAGGCATTTACGATATAATCTTGCATACAGTATATAATAGAGCAAAAGGAAGTACGGAATGAAATGGAACAGTAACTTGCAGCAAAAATAAATAGGGAACTTAATTATCTTGCCAGTACTTAGCTATAACCAATCCTTAAGAAAGTTACAATGCTACAGGAATAAATCACAGCAGAAGAAGAATACATAACCAACAAAATGATGCGGCACGCATCCCGATCCCACCATAAAATCAGTAACAATGTGAACATTCACCCTTATTACTCCTGTTGCAGCGTGCAACCCGATCCCACCAGTCCACCCTTATTACTCCTCAATATATCACCCTTATTCCTCCTGTTGCGGCATGCAACCCGATCCCACCAGACAATCACATTTTACCCTTATTCCTCCTCAATATATCACCCTTATTCCTCCTGTTGCGGCGTGCAACCCGATCCCACTATATCAATACCAATCACACAATAAGAACAAGTATTTCACAATTTAGCTCAAGACCCTCCAAAATATTTATGCCTCAAACCAAAGCAAATAGAAGGCTATACACTTATGAAACTTTACTAAATTAACACTACACAACGAGACCAGCCAAAATATACTTATGAAACACCGATAAACCAACTTAAACCAATAGTGTAACACAATGAGACTACGGAACAATTACTATCTCCAATGAAGAAAACAACATCTAGCAAGAAGCAATTAAACATTGAAGCACCAATAAGCATGTAGCAATTAAGACAGGAAGACAATATAATAGGAACGGGGAAGGGAACAGGCTAAATAGATAATTTGGCGGTGCATAGGTACTCGTCACCTCACCTATACACCACACACACGGATTTTCACGTAGCAAATAAGTCGGAGATCCCTAATCCCTCGAGTCAAAGTTAGACACAACACTTACCTCAATCCAACGGCCAACTCAATTACCGTTTTTCCTCTAGATTCCACCTCCAACCCACTCGTATCTAATCGTAATCAACTTAATAACATCAATTATCGCTAAAGAAATCAATTTCAATGCATAAGTATAAGTTTCCTAATATTTTCCCAAAAAAGTCAAAAATCGACCCCGGGCCCGCTTGATCAAAACCCGAAATTCAGATCAAAACCCGATTACCCATTCACCCTCGAGCCCGGATATACAATTGGTTTTTGAATCCGACCTCAATTTGAGGTCTAAATCCCCAAATTTCGAAATTCCTAAGTTCTACCCAAAAACTCTTAATTTTACCATAAAAACCCTAGATTCTAGGATGAAATCTTGTAAAAAGATGTAATAGATTGAAAGAAATGAGTTAAGAATCATTTACCTATGATTTGGGGAAGAACTAGCCTTTGGAAAATCGCCTCTTGAGGTTTAGGTTTTGAAAAATGGGAGAATTAATGAAAAATCCCGTCCAAAATCGTTTTTGAACAGTGGCAGATATCGCATTTGCAATCAGGGGTTCGCAAATGCGAACCTTGCAAATGCAGACATCCCTTCGCAAATGCAAAGAATGTCCAGGACCAGCTACTATCGCAGATGCGAACAACTATTCGCAAATGCAACATGTTCTTATCGCAATTACGATCCCGAGCTTCGCAATTGCGAAGGTCCCCTCGCAGCTCTTCTGATCGCAAATGCGAACATCTTCGCAAATGCGATGCTCGCATTTGCGAGCCAGACTTCACAAATGCGAAGTCTGCAGACCTGAAGCATACCAGCAAAACTCCTTAAGTCCAAATCACTCCGTAGCCTATCCGAAACTCACCCGAGCCTTCGGGGCTCCAAACCAATCATGCACACAAGTCTTAAAACATCATACGAACTTGCTCATGCGATCAAATCGCCAAAATAACACCTACAACTATGAATTTAGCACCAAATTGCATGAAATTTGCAAGATAGTTTCAAAACTTCTATTTTCTCAACCAAATATCCGAATCACGACAAGTCTGTTCCGTTTCTCACCAAACTTCACAGATAAGGTATAAATATCATAATGGACCTGTACCAGGGCTTCGAAGCCAAAATACGGACCCGATACCAACGAGATCAACTATTAACCATTTTCTCAAAACCATTATAATTTCAGTTTTATAATTTTCATCATTTCTCGGGCTAGGGACCTCGGAATTTGATTCCGGACATACGTCCAGGTCCCATATTTTACTACGGACCCAACGGGACCGTCAGAATGCGGGTCCGGGTCCGTTTACCCAAAACGTTGATCGAATTCTACAAAAAATCAACTTTTTAGGCCAAAAATTATTATTTCCTCAATTTTTCAGATAAAAGCTTTTCTGATATAAGTTCGGACTGTGCACGCAAATCTAGAAGAGATAAAATGAGGTTTTTAAGGTCTCAAAACACGAAATCGAGTTCTAAAACAGAAGATGACCTTTTGGGTCATCACAAAAACCCACCGTTGATGTCATTTTCTTTTGTAAAATTGTTTAAGAAGTGCGCGAAAAGCAATTCCATGCCTACCCATCTTTTTCAAATTTCATCATCACTACTTAGTCCAAAGTCGAAACAATAAAAAAAATTTGGCCAGACTAAGAAAAGAAATATTACATGTTCTTATAGCTTATTAACAACCACAACGTACGAAAATATTTATTTATTCGGGCCTCTAGACAATTACCAGTCGTTCACATTTATATACTACAGTATATCATCAACAAATAAATTGGTTATGAAAGTTCTTGAACATTTCATATTTACTTAAAACTATTACACATTTCCCCTTCCCTCTTTGTCTAGAGGTTGGGATATGGGCGAAAGAAGGTCCATCTAAACCTCTTCATCGTAAAATTATATTATATATAAAGAGTCAATTTATGTATTTATATTAGACGTTATCCTCTTAACTTCTTCCCAGTATTTATTTTTTTGAATTTCCTTTATGAAAAATTCTGCTTCTGCAACTAACGGAGTTTCTTCTCTTATTATCCTTACGAACATAAAAGAAGCCTTTAGAATTATTGTGCTTCTTTTTCAAATAATATCATAAACTAAACAAAAGAAAAGTGAAACTGTGGTTTAAATTAAAAAATCTCCCCATTGTGACTTATACGAGACTTCAAAATGCTTGACGTGGAAGGCGAATGAAAGAATCTATAAGGAAAAAAAAAAGAGAAAGAATCAGACGGCTCAGATTCACTTTCTATTTCTTCCCATCCCATTTCTCTCTCCACCCCCTCATTCTATTTCTTCTTCAAAATCTCTCCCATAATTCACTCTTCTATCTCTGAAAACACTAACACCCAGAAAAGAACATTTAAAAAGAAGAGCAAAATGAAGGGGTGATATTATTAATTCTTAATTTTATTTACAAGAACTAATTTCTTTTAAGAAGAAGAAGAAGATGATGTTGGGTAAAAGAGGACGTCCACCGATGAGGAGGACAACGAGCATGACAGGGATCACCGTTGATATAGGGACAGGGACTGGAAGTGAACAAGAGCCGTCTGATTATAGGCCTAAAGTTATGGTTGATCATGATCAGTTTAAGGGTTCATCAGAGAAGCAAGTAATGATGAGCAGTACTACTACAAGTGGTATGGCGGCGATGGTGTCGCCGAGATACCAAAGGAGAATTTCAGGCGAAGGTTTTCAAACTGAGACGGCTAATTTCTTGAGAACTTGTGGTCTTTGTAACCGCCGGTTGGCTCCCGGACGAGACATCTACATGTACAGGTACAACTTTTTACAAATAAATGAGACAGAAAACAAACACTAAAAAAAGATGTGATTTTCGTATAATACGACTTCCGTCCAATTTTATGTGATACAGTTTTTTTAGTTTAGTTTAAAAATGTGACATACAGTCAAACCTCTCTATAACATCTTCGTGTGTTCCGATATTTTTTAATTGCTATAGTAAAGTGCTTTTACATAAGACATACTCCATTAACACAATATAAAAATCAATTCCGAGAAAAACTTGACTTTTATAGGGAATAACTATTATATAGGGATGTTGCTATAAAAATATATTTAAATATTTAAAAATAATTTATTTTAAAATTTCTGTTAAATATCATGATATGTTTTAAATCAGAAATTTTAAAAAGTTTTTGTAAAATTGATGACATATTAAAAGATTTATATGATTATTTAAAAGACTGAAATACTTGTGGAGTCGAAGAGGAATGAGTAATAGGTCGAAAAACATAACTGGATCTTATAGCGAAAAACCTCATCTTCCTATTGATTTTCTTTTTAGCACTTATCTTACCGAAAAAAAAAGCTAACAAAACAAAAGAAAAATGACTGAAGAAATTATTTGGGAAAGTGACATTGTATAGTCGCTTTCAAAATAATAGTCAAGAAAATGTATATTTTTTGTATATATACACATTTCTGTATATTAGATACAAAAATTATCCAAATTTTATACGCATTTTCGATTATCAATTGTAAATAGTTTCTGCCACGTGCTAAAACTGACCTTTGCCCAAACTAATTCTCTAAGAGATATGTTTTCAACTTGCATATTGGGCCTGAATAACAACTTTCATGGAAAACTTCTATATTTCTCCTACAGTAAACATATATTTGAAAAGTATATATATATATATATATATATATTGGAAATGTTAAACTCTACCTCTTGATAGAACATAAACTGAGACCTTCCTCAAAATTGTATGGGAAAGAAACCAGAATCAGTACACTGAATATCAACAGACAAGATATGGGTATTTGAATAACATAGAAAAATAAATATGTAACTATAAACAACAACAACAACAACAAACCCAATGTATTCCCATAAATAGAGTCTGGGGAGGGTAGTGTGTACGCACACCTTATCCCAACCTTACAAAGATAGAGAGGCTGTTTCCAATAGACCCTCGACTCAAGGAACAGAAAATATGTAACTATGATTAAAGAAAAAAGAAAATAATAACTTTAGTTCTTAAAAGGCTTGTTACATTATTGGTGTATTACTTTATTGCATTATGAACATTAATCAAGGAATTCTTTTCTTATTTTTATATTTTTGTTGGTCTGGCCAATTATTGTTATAAAGAAAGATCTCAGCAATAATATATTTATATGGTTTAATTTATTCATTTATTTTTGCTGTATGGGTACAGGGGTGATACCGCATTTTGTAGTATGGAGTGTAGGGAACAACAAATGAAGCAAGACGAAAGAAAAGAGAAATCCAATTATAAGCGTAACTCAAACAAGACAGAAAACCATCACAATCACTCAGAACTTCCTTCTGCCAACTCTGAAACTTCCAGCAAGAGCGAAACTATAGCAGCAGCTTGAACGAAGAAGGAAAAAAGAATGATATGTAAATGAAAGAAAGCTATGTAAAGTTAATATCCATGCACGTAATTAAGGAATATGCTTGTGAGTTGATTGGGTTTTTAGGGGTTTTGAGTTTTCATTTTCTTTTGTGGCTTCAGCGATCCAATGTATTGTAACTTGTAAGTGGACAAAAATTTGGAAAAATAAAAGTAAAAAAAGGCAATGCTAAGAAATAGTGTAAACTTATAAATTTTTATGCTAAGAAATGTGATTCGTGGAGGTCAAGTACCACATATTCTTAAAGTAAAAATGACTGTATATAGTTTTGTTGATATATGGACTAGTAAACTTCATACAGCCTCCACAACCACAAGATCATTGTTATTACATAAATGATAAATGTCGCTCTGAATAAAGAGGCAATTATGCTTCCCCATCAACTATAGATGAAAGGAGAGAGAATAAAGAGCGAAAAAACAGATTAAAGTTTTAAGGACTAAAAATTGTATTTCTAATAGAGAAAGGCGTTCCTGGCTCTAATTGAGCTAAGACAACACAGATACACCTAGTAAATAGAGGGCCAACATACAAAAACGACAAAGAAATTTATATGAACATTCATGATTCAACTTGGCCAGCCATTGAACAACAGCTATATACCTCGAAGGCGCGCATTGATCGAGCGAAGAATTACAGTTCCCAGCTCTCACATTGAGAAAGACTACTAGTCTAATTTCACTCGATTAAATAAATGCACCCTAACAAAACTTATTAGTACTCTTACACAATTCTTCAATTTTAATGCCATACTCATCTCTATCCCTAACCGGCTCTTCCATTTATCTCGACCTAGACTACTCTTAGTTTTGATAATGATAAACCATCACTTAAATATACATTTGAGAAAATAAATAAATAAATAAATAGGGCGAATCCAGTTGAACGGTAAATAAGCCGACTCAAAGAAATTGGTCACTATAACAATCCGACCGGTCGTTTTGAGCATTTGCATTCAATTCGGTGGTTTGAGGTCGCGAATAGCTTCACATGGTGTATTATGATTTGTGCGTATCGTTGGTTTTGATTTTTGAGTGGTACGGGATTGATTTGGATGAATGATTCTCATTTTAGAAGCTTTAAGTTGGAAGAATGGATTGAGTTTGACTTTTGTGTATTTGACCTCGGAACGGAGTTCTGATGGTTCCGATAGGTCCGGATGGTGATTTTGGACTACGACGTATGCGCGGATTTGCATTTAGATGTTTCTAGAAGGTTTCAGCACCATTTGCCGAAAGTTTAAATGTTTAGACTTTTCCTAAGTTTGACTATGGTTTGACTTTATGGCTATCCGATTCGAATTTTGATTTTGGGACTTGAAATAGGTCCTCTTCGCTATTTGAATCTTTTCTGTAAAATTTGGTGTCATTTGGAGTTGGTTTGATATGGTTCGGACAATTGGTGGCAATTCTTGAAGTTCTTGAAGTTCATTGTAATTTTCATGTGTTTTGGTGTCCGACTCATGGTTTCAGATGTTATTTTGGTGTTCTGATCGCGTGAGCGAGTTTGTATGATATTTTTAGACTTGTGTTGATTTTTGGTGTGGAGGCCCGAGGGCTCGGATGAGTTTTAGATGCGTTCCGCGGAGGTTGTAGAAGGTTCAGTAGGGGTGGGTGTTCCGTCGGTTCGGTTCGGTTTGAAGAAATTCGGTAGGGTTATTTGATTTTCGATTTTGTAAAAGTAGTAACCGAAACCGAAACCGAACTGAAATAAGTTCGATTTTCTAATTTCGGTTCGGTTTATTTCAAATCAATTTTCGGTTCGAACAATTATTTTATTGGGCTCCTTCTATGTAATATAGGACTAGCGAATTTATTGTATTTTTTCAAAAACTTCAGACTTCTTGAAAATACTGTGTTTATAAAAAAAGTAGACTAAGCTTTGCACACTATTATGGATCATAAAATTCAAACAGAGTGCAAATTACATCTCTGTGTGAAATCTTCATAGACTAAGCTTTGCACACTATTATGGATCATAAAATTCAAACAGAGTGCAAATTACATCTCTGTGTGAAATCTTCCAGGTATACTATCATATATGCTATGGATGTTTTAATAGAGTGAAATTCTTTAAGATTGGGAAGCTGATGAACTTACTTATTTGGGTTTGGTCGATGGATTAGGCCTAATAGTATTAATTTATTACCTATGGTCTTAGCCTATATATAACTTAAAGAATCTATATGCTAATAATTCAGTTTTTCGGTTAACCAAACCAAATAAATTAATAACCGAAAATCGAACCGAAAAACTGAAATTTTAAAATTTTAAATTAAAACCGAGCGAAATAACCGAATAACTGAAACCGAAATAAAAATATTTTCGGTTCGGTCGGTTTCTTCGGTTCTGATCGAAATAGGCCCACCCTTAGGTTCAGTTGTTACTGGTGCTCTGTTCTCGCTTTTTTGAGGTTTTCATTGCATTTGCGTTGTTGGGCTGCACGGGAGTGATCTCTCTTTTGCGAGGAAATCATCACTTTTGCAATGTTGACTCAAGCCAGCAGAGTTCACAACTCTAGATCACATTTGCGATAAAGGCCTAGGCTGGGGAAGAGTCACTTTTGCGGCCAACTGGTCGCTTTTGCAAAAAGACTAGTATTCGCTTTTGCGAAGGGTTCACCACTGTTCAAGCTTTTCTTTTGTGAAGGCTTCTTCGCTTTTGCGAGGGTTCGCAACATGTCGCAAATGCGACATCTGCATCTTGTTTATAGTTGAGTATTTCGAGACTTAGTTTCATTTTATCATATTTTGAACCTTAGACTCGGTGAGAAGCAATTCTGTAGAGGAATTTTCATCTACAAACATTGGGTAAGTGACTCTAATCAATTTTCAACTATATTTCATGATTATATTATATTTAACATCAAATTTATGAGAATCAAAGAGGGAAATCGGGGATTTTTGTCAAAGTTTTGAAAAGTGAAGATTTGAGTTTTGAGTGTCGATTTGGATTTGAATTTAAAAACAAAATACATATGTGGACTCGTGGGGTTATAGGTAATCAAGACCTACCCTTGGAACCGGATTTTGACCAGGCGAGCCCGGGGTTGACTTTTATTGACTTTTTGAAAATTGCATAAAGATCATAGCTTTATTAATTGGAATTGATTTCTCTTGCATTGATTGATATTATTAAGTTGTTTTGGCTATATTTGAGCAGAACAGAGGTGAATTTTGAAGGAAAAACTATTTTGAGTATTGATTTGGCCTAACTGAGGTAAGTATCTTGCCTAACTTTGCGTGGGGAAAACTAACCCTTAGGTTTTGGGTTGATGACACTATTTGAATTAAGTGGAAGACGTGTACACGAGTTGACAAGTGTGTACACGGGCTTATATGTGTTATTTGACCAGTTTAAACTATTAGGCTTCTTTCATGTATTTAATTGAAGTTATAATTTCGTGTTATATCTTTTGTTGTTAGGCTTGCTCTTACGTGCTTTATTTGAAGTTAGTACATGTTCTATCTTTTATTGTCAAGTTCTCTCTTATATACTTTATTTGTTAATTGCAATTACTTGTCGAATTCATGCCCTACCTGTTACATGCCTTAGTTGTTAATTGATTCTTAGTAATCATGTCTTTATTTATGAATTGTCATTACTTGCTATTTGATTTTGTGAGTTATTGTGTAACTTTTTCATCCGTTTGTGACTTCTTTGTGTAGCTTCGTTATTGCGTTTAATTTTGTGATACACCGTGGTTGGTTGTAGTTCTTTGTGTATTGCCTATTGTTTGGGGATCAGGTTGCACGTTTTAACAGTATTGAAATGATATGAAAAAATATGATATGGAGCGATAAGGGCGGATGATATGATATAGGTGGGATCGAGTTGCACGCTGCAATGGATATTATTATTATTGTATGAGATCGGGTTGCACGCCGCAACGGATTGATATATTGTAATTTTTATGATAGTAAAGTTATCCTATATTATGATTTTCATGGTACATTCTATGTTGGAACGGTTTACCAGTTGAACAGTTATTGTTTTTTCTTAAATTATTTCACTTGTATTTTGATCATATTTGGTTGACCGTTGTTAATCTAGTATTAAGACGATAGTGACTTCTTGTGCGAGTCATGCATTCAACATGATTTGTTGTGTCACTTTAATGTGCCAATATGTGCCTTCGTCATTACTTGGTAAATTGAATGTCAAGGTGAATTTACTTGCATAGGGTCATTATCTCATATTCTATTGAGTTGTTGGTAACATAACGATTTTAAATAAAAGGATTATTAACATGTTTTTTTCTATGTGTCTGTGAAGATAGAACTCGTTATCTCACTCGGTGCTTTACTATTTTAAATGCTTATCACATTGTTACTTTAATTGAATTCTCAAATTTTACTCATTACCCTATTGATGTTTATTTTACTTAAATTTGTTATCACATTTTATTTTTAACAAATTCTATATTTTATTCGTTAACTTACGTGATGTTCTTTTTTTAAATATGATACTTTTACTTTATCTTATTAATTTCTAAACTAAATCCATCTGATACTCTATTTGTACCTGTCCTTATTTTACTTAATTGAATTTTAAAATAAACTTATTATCTAATTTGACGCCTTACTTTATTCAAGAATGTTTTTATTCTTTATTGTGTTTAAATATATCCCTTGACCATCTTAATTGATATTGATAAGGATATGGTGTACATGGTAGCACGTGGACTTTGCCGTGCGAAGGTGATTGCTGTTGTGGGCGCGAGGTGCCATACGTGTAAGATCTGAAAATTGTAGCTCATGATTTATGATTAGGAGGAGTGGTGCCTCAAGGCAATTCTTGTTGCAAGTCCATGCATTAGGAATGATTTGAATAATTGAGTTGTTATCTGTTTTCCTTATTGAGTTCATTCATATCTCATCGGTGTTTTGATTATGTTGTTGTTCTATTATCCGTCTACTTCTTGCTGCCACATGAGTTTCTATTATTTTCTGTATTGGTTGTAAATTAATAATCTTTTTGTTGTTAGTCTTATATTGATGTTCTTTCTATTGTTTGCTTTATGTTATATCTTTCATAAGATTTTATATCTAGTATGTGTCTTGACCTGGCCTCGTCACTACTCTATCGAAGTTAGGCTTGATACTTACTAAGTACCGTTCTAGTGTACTCATGCTACGCTTCTGCATATTCTTGTGCAAATCTAGGTAGTTCTGATTGTGTTATAGGGGTGTAATATGGGCCGGGCCTAAACGGGCCTCGTGGACCGGTCCTAAGTGGACCCGGGCTTCGTGGGCCGGTCCTAAGTGGTCCCGGGCTTCGTGGGCTTTTTGGTCGGAAACGGCCCGGGAGCAGGACCACGAACTAATGGTCCCGGGCTAAGTGGGCCAGTCTCGGGCCTATGTGGGCCCAACGGTTAATTTCAGTTTTTTTATAAAAAATTATTATCTAAGGCAGTCCCTTGTAAAATTATATTATAGAATTGTGACCTAAATTTTAATTCAAATTTAAACACAAAATATTGTAAAGAGATATTCAAAGCAATGCGTTATAATCTTATTACAGCATTAACAAAACAAGGCAATATCTTTCTTAGTCTTCCTCCCCCCATGGAATGAGCACAACAAGGTGCTAATACCACCATTGAGAAGAAAAGAAACTAATAAAGATGTTCCAAAATACAAGTTACATATTAATTTTACATGGTATCTCTTACAAATTTCATAAATCCTTCAAGGTTCGGAGGAATTTCCGTTGGTGGTGGAGGAAAAGAAGCTTGTTCATCACCGCTTCCGGGCGAAGCTGCATCCTCCGCAAGTTCAGCTAGCATTTCTTCGTAAGCTTCGTCTACCTCCGGTTGTGATTCAGCAAGTCCAAAATTTCTTCGTTCCGAACGGATCCAATCTCTGAAAAGTACTGATTTTTCCAAGCTCTCCCTCATAGACGCTCTATAATCACCGTGTTGTAGTCTTGCTTGACTGAAAGCGCTCTTCGATGCCACTGTTGAAGCTTGAATAGTTAAAATGACTCGGGCCATCCTTGAAAGAATCGGAAAGTATTTTTCTTTGTCCTTCCACCATTCCAAAATATTAAAGGAGCCGTCGGGATTCACTTCCTCAATTCCATGTTACAAATAAACTTCAAGCTCATTTAGTTGTGAGCAATCACTAGTACTAGAACCTTGAGAACCCCTGAACCCGGCCCAAGCAGTAAGTGCTCTACTCCCGCAGTTCTTTTAGATGATTGAGAACTAGAAGAAGAAGGAGTTGGAACATTTGGTCTAGCATGATCTATTGCAATTTGATAAGCACTATAAATAGTTTGAGCATTTATTTAGACTTCTTGGAAATACTGTCTTTATAAAAAAAACAGACTAAGCTTTGCACACTATTATGGATCATAATTTCAAATAGAGTGCAAATTACATCCCTGTGTGAAATCTTTCAGGTATACTATCATATATGATATGGATGTTTTAATAGAGTAAAATTCTTTAAGATTGGGAAGCTGATGGACTTACTTATTTGGGTTGGGTCTTTGATGGATTGGGCCTAATAGTATTAATTTATTACCTATGGGCTTAGCTTATATATAACTTAAAGAATCTATATGCTAATAATTTGGTTTTTCGGTTAACCAAACCAAATAAATTAATAACCCAAAATCGAACCGAAAAACTAAAATTTTAAAATTTTAAATTAAAACCGACCGAAAAAACCGAATAACCAAAATAAAACGATTTTCGGTTCGGTCGGTTTCTTCAGTTCTGACCGAAATATGCCCACCCCTAGGTTCAATTGTTACTGGTGCTCTGTTCTCGCATTTGCGATGTTAGGCTGCTGGGGAGGGATCTCGCTTTTGCGAGGAAATCATTACTTCTGCAAAGTTTACCGAGGCCAGCAGAGTTCTCAACTCTGGACTACATTTGCGATAAAGACCTAGGCTGGGAAAGAGTCGCTTTTGCGGCCAACTGGTCGCTTTTGCGAAAAGACCAGTATTCGCTTTTGCGAAGGGTTCAGAACTGTTCAAGCTTTTCTTTTGTGAAGGCTTCTTCGCTTTTGTGAGGGTTCACAACATGTCGCAATTGCGACATCTGCTGCTTGTTTATAGTTGAGTATTTCGAGACTTACTTTCATTTTATCATATTTTGAACCTTAGACTCGGTGAGAAGCGATTTTGTAGAGGAATTTTCATCTACAGACATTGGGTAAGTGACTCTCATCAATTTTCAACAATATTTCATGATTATATTAGATTTAACATCAAATTAATGAGAATGAATGAGCAAAATTGGAGATTTTTGTCAAAGTTTTGAAAAGTGAAGATTTGAGTTTTGAGTGTCAATTTGGACTTGAAATTAAAAACAAAATACATATATGGACTCGTGGGGTGTAACGACCCGGCCGGTCATTTCATGAGTAATAGCCCCATTTTCCCTATTTCTGCTTCCTTATGTGTTGTTTAGCTGTATTTCATAGTATCGTGTTGGTTGTTTTGTGTTCGGAGCGGTCTTGGAGTGGAATGAGACACTTAGTCTCTTATTTAGAAGCGTAAGTTAGAAAAGTCAACTGGATGTTGACTTATGTGTAGATGATCTCGGGTGTGAATTCTGATGGTTCGGATAGCTTCGTTAGGTGATTTTTGACTTAGGAGCCTGTTCGGAATGTAATTTGGAGGTCCGCGGTAGATTAAGGCTTGAATTGGCGAAATTGGAAATTTGGCGATTTCCGATCACCAGTGGAAATCTTGATATCGGGGTCGGAATGGAATTCCGGAAATTGGAGCAGGTCCGTTATGTCATTTGTGACGTGTGTGCAAAATTTCAGGTCATTGGGGTGAGGTTTGACAGGTTTCGGCATCGTTTGCAGAATACGGAAGTTTGGAAATCCTTAGGTTTGAATCCGAGGGTGATTTGGTGTTTTGGTGTTGTTTTGTGTGATCCGAAGGTTTGAATAAGTTTGAATGGTGATATGTGACTTGTTGGCATGTTTGGTTGAGGTCCCGAGGGCCTCGGGATGATTTAGGGAGGTTGACAGATCAAGGATGGGATTTGAGGAAGTTCTGAAGATTGCCTTCAGTTGTCATAACTGCACCTGCGGAGTAGGGTCGCAGGTGTGAGGCCCGCAGAAGCGCATAAGCAGCTGCAGATGCGGCCATAGGTGAGAAGGGCAGGAGCCGCAGGTTCGCGCATGGGACCGCACCTGCGTGATCAAAGATGCGGGGTTTCGACCGCAGAAGCGATTTTCGAGGTTTAAGTGAAAACCGCACGTGCGATGGATTTTCCACAGGTGCGGCGTCGCAGAAGCGACTTATGTATCGCAGATCCGGAAGTTCTGGGCAGAAAGTATATAAGATCTCCTACGCGAATTTCAGTTCATATTCCACCATTTTGGGACAGCATTGGAGCTTTTGAGGGTGATTTTGAGGAGGAATTCAAGGGTTTATCAGCAAGGTGAGTGATTTGAGCCCTAATACTTGTATATGTGATGATTTATCGTTGTTTAATCATAGAATTTGTGGAAAATTAGGGATGAAATTGGGGAATTAGGGCTTGAAATTGAAGAGTTTAATTTGAGGATTTGAGGGGTCATTCGACGTCGGATTTTGATGGTTTTGGTATGTATAGACTCGTGAGTGAAAGAAGTTTCTAGTTTTGTAATTTTTATTGGATTTCGAGACGTGGGCCCGAGGGCCGGGTTTGAGTCCAATTCGGGATTTTTGGTCTAATTTGATAATTTCCGTGTGGAATTCATTCCTTTAGCGTATATTGATGATAATATATTGATTTTGGTTAGATTCGGAGCATTTGGGGGCCGAGTCGAGAGATAAGGGCATCGCGGGTTAGAGTTTTGTCCGGTTTGAGGTAAGTAATGACTGTAAATCTTGTCTCAAGGGTATGAAACCCTGGATTTCACATCGTATCACTATTTTTGAGGTGACGTGCATGCTAGATGATGAGCGTGAGGGCATGAACCGTTGGGGATTCTAGCTTGGTCCGCCCTGTAGCAACTATTAAGTTGCGTATGTGACTGGAAACTATTTGATACTTATGTGATTTGAAAAGTATTACTATATTTTGGGTTGAATTCCATATTTGGGACTCGTGCCAAGTTGGTTGGACCCTTAGGGGCTTTTTATTACTATTCCTCACTATTTTGAATTATTATCTATATTTTGTCATGCTATGTTTTACTGATTTCCTAACTCAGTCTTAATTACTCCGTTTTGATGTATAAAATGATATTTTGGGCTGAGCACCCTGTTTTACTATTAGCCGAGTGGCTTGAGAGGTTTCTGACTGAGTGAGGCTGAGGGCCTGTGTGCTTAGGATATTGTGGGATCGGGCTGCTGTTGATACCAAATTTTTCCCTATATTTTTTATATATGCAAAATACTTTCAAAATAGCATGTACAGGCATATATAAGCATGCCCCAAAGTTTTGGTATTTTTCCTTTATTTTATTTTTAAGATTTTAAAACCAATTTATTGTCTATTTTAATACTACAAAATTCAATAATTATTCCCAAACTAGCATTTTTAGTGAATAATTTATTTCATTCTCATATTTACCCTAAGATATAATTGGGGTAATTTTTGTATATTTTTTATACATTTATTTGGTATTTTTAAGCTAATTGCATAAAATTGTAATTATAGCCTATTTTACGATTAACATGATTCTATAATTAAAAAATCACTTTTAGTATTTTTACTTTAGTATTTATATGTTATTAATTGGTCCAGTACCTTTAATTTATTTTCAAGTCATTTTTTACTATTTTTATAAATTAAAAGGGAAAAACTGGCTATTTAAATGACAGCCCTTTTGTGTTTCAATTTAGCCCAAATTGGACCCCTAATCACACCCTAATCAAACGACCCAATTTTATTATAACCCGACCCCTTCCCTTTTTTATCAAACGACCCCTTACCCTACCTCATTTTCTCCTCAGCCGCCGCCTCTGAAACCCTCAACTCTCTCAAACTCTCTCGAGGGTTCTCAAACCCTAGCCGCCTCTTGCCGTCTCAGACCATAGATCCACCAGAATCTATGGCCACCAAAGCCATGAGGATCTTACACCCACCCCCTGGTGCTCTTATATGCCGGTTTTCTGAAGATTCAAGGCCTGACCTTGAAGATCTCTACCCAGATCTCCTTCGATTCAGGGTTCCATGGTCGTCTCCGGCTTTACTCTGGCATATCGTGGACGTTCGAGCCTGAGTCTACTTCTCCGGCTTAGATCCACGAGTTTTCCAGGCCTTTCTCACTTCTAGGTTTCTTCTGAATCCCTAACCTTTCGAGGTTCTCCTGATTTCTCTAGATCTGTCCTAGATCTGTGTTTATCTTGGGGTCTCAAACATTTTCTCAAAAGTTTCTTTCAAAACTTGCTTTTTAACCTTTTCATCTTCCCCGATTTAGGATTTCTTTGATCTTTTAACATGCTCTACTGTGATTCTTATATGTTTTTTTTCTACTATGTTTCTTCTATGATCCTTATGTGCTTCTTCTACTGTGTTTCTTCTACCTTGTTCTTACGAGTTCTTCTACTGTATATTTTTGCATGATTGTTCTTTATTATGTTATTCATGAGTTTCTTCTACCGGGAAATACGTGTTCCTTTATGATTTCTGCTCTTATTCCGTTAATATTTTTGCCTGACTTACTTGTCTTCATCTCTAGACTCGATTAATGGTAAAAAACCCTAGAATTTGGGGGTTCATTCGAGTTTTGAGGTTATTTGTTATGTGATTTGTTTGTTTCTTATCTCTGAATGTGTTGATTTCAAAACCCTAGTCTCTTTGGACCTATTTGAGTTCCTGAAGTTGCTTCCTCTACTGTTCGACTGAGTTTCGAGATCTTTGTGTCAACTTTGTTTCTTCATACGATTCTGACCTCTTTACTTGACCTTTCGCATGCTATCTGGTATTCCCTCTTCTCTGAGATGACTACCATGTTCCTATGGTCCTCTACTCACTGATTTTCTTTGATTGCATGACACTCTTCTTTGTCTTAAATCCAGCCTCGCATGCTTAATGTTTATGCACTCTTTATAGGTCAAATTTCCCCCTCAAAATAACCTTGATTGTGGACTGATTTCAAATCTCTTTGTGTAACTTTGATTGCACTCTTGAATTGATTCTTTCCTTTATTGTTTCGATTTCCTTTGTTTCTTGGACTTGTTGAAATATTTTCCTTTCGACCCTGCCTTTCTACTTAAGTT
>NW_017670729.1:119638-212542 GCF_001879085.1 Nicotiana attenuata | reverse complement strand
TTAATCGCTTTATTAAGGAAGTCTTTGATACTGATTTGATTTTAATAAGACACATATTACCTCCAATTATGTCTGAATTACAGTCCTTACCTTATTTCTGCATGTTTCTCACACTATAAATACCTGCTCTTTTATTAACACCCAAAAAAAAACACAATAAAAAAACACTGGAGTCTTTTCTGAACTCACACTCACACACAAAGTATTCTCTCTTGCTGTTTGTGTTGTGGCTTCTTTGCAAGACTTCTGCTCTCTTTTGCTTGTCTCTTTTTGAAACTGGTACGCCTTTATTTAAACTTTTGCCTCATCCCTATGTGTTTATTCTATAGTCTCATTCTTTTGTGTGGTTTGTTGTTCATGCTTCGTAACTTATGCTAAGTATTTTTCCTTTCTTTGCTTCTGTTCTCATATGAATCCCTACCCCTAATCCCCTTTATGTGTTGAGTTGAAACCTTGGCCTGACAGTATCCCAATTACTGCCCAGGCCATGGTTTGACCTTCAATAGGTCCTGACTCTCCAATGTTTGGCTAGTGGGCTGGTCAGGGGTGTGCCAGCATACTATGTTGCTGGGCATGACCACCAGCCTGCCTTGGCATCCCCTAATTCCCTCTATTGCACTTACACTTGTTCCTAGATTCTAAGTTCTGCCCCCTCCAATGAGCCTTCCCTTGGGACTTTGAGTTCCCTCTTAACTTGGACATTAGAGGGCTGGCCCTTCCACACTGCACTTTAATTCAGTTCTGTAATGATATATAGGTGTAAGCATTGCCTGGAGTTCTTGAAACTCCTTGGAAATTTGACACATTCCAGATAAGAGAAAGGCCTTGGAACTTGATCCCGGCAGTTGGCTCATATCATGTTGTTAGACCTTGGGTCTGAATTAGGCTCCTTGGATGCAGCTTAAAAGCTCTAATGTAATTTTATTCTCTGTTTGATTCATTTGGTCTGTAATAAATTTTGAAATAACTTATGGGGTTTTAGTATAAAGGGGAGGGTTTTCTATGTATGCATATGGGTAGATATCCTGCCTATAGGAGTTTTTCTTTGAATTTCTGCACTTTCACATATAGAAATCATGCTTATTTCTGCACTTTCATCTATAGAAATAATGCTCACTGGAATTCGGCACTTTCATATGTAGAAATCATGCTCATAGGAATTCTGCACTTTCATATGTAGAAACCATGCTCATAGGAATTCTGCACTTTCATATATATAGAAATCATGCTCATAAGAACTCTGCATATCATATAGATATCCTGCTCATAAGAATTCCGCATGTAGGAACCATGTCTTTAAGATTCTGCATTTTTGCATCTATCATTAGGCAAACAGTTATAGGTCAAAATAATAATCAATTGCATCCTAGATACCATGCTCGTAGGATTTTCTGCACTCTTGCCACGCCTGTAAAAAGTGTTTAAAATGAACAACGCTAGAAAGCATGCATATAGGAACTATCAACCCAATCTGAATCACTCGTTTTAAGATTAGTCCATCAGTAGTAACCAAATGCAAAACTCGTATCATTCTGTTAAAACTGGCAACTTTCAGTAATCAGTTCACGTCCTTATTCCTGAAACCAGTAGATGCCATCACTTAGGGAAACAAGTAAGTAGTTAATTAATTGCACCAGTCTTCGATAAGTTACAGCCAAGCAAGCCTAATGCAAACTTCTTGTCTAAAAATATGTAATGAACCAGCCTGCCTAACGTTAAGCATAATTTGGACCTAATCAGTATATGTAAGACGTGCTAAACTACATGATTTCTGTGATTAAAGGATGTTTGTGTGAGCCTTAATTGCTTTTGTGCTCCCATAACTGTCTTATGTGTTTTGCCTGACGCCTTAGTATTTTAACCTTTTGAACCTCTGAAAAGCCAAGCTCCCTCCCTTTAGGATTAGTGGTCCTAAAGCCTCCAGGACTGATAGGTGGGACGGGTAATAGCACGCTGTAGGTAACGACACCATTTCGCGCTCAATACCTTATCGGGGTGGGAAGGGTAGACATGGAGATGATGATCACACGATAACACTACGCGTACGATTGGTTACCGGTGTTGTGTGGATGATCCATGTGATTTATAAACCTAGGACCCCTTGCCCTATGTTACTTTGTTTAATATCAATAAATTCTGTCTTTTCAATTACCCAAAACTCCCCTTTATTTTCTTTACTGCATTATCCCTTTTCCTTCTTTGTTTATAAATTCCAACATGCTTGTTAGCAACCCTTATTTGTAAATTTATTTTCATACTTGTTTACATTAAAGTCATAACATAGCATGGCCGGGAACCACACTAGTGGATCTTGAGGGGTGCCTGACACCTTCCCCTCGAGATAATTTCTAGCCCTTACCCGAACTCTAGTTTTCCAATTCAAAACCCTTCTTAGTGTCCTAATGCACTCAATCATTAGGTGGCGACTCTTCAATTCCAAAAAACCCAATTCCCAAACGGGAATAGAGTTGTCTTCCCAAATGTCGTAAACCCGATGTCGCTTTAGAAAAAGGGGGCGTCGACAGCATGGCGACTCTGCTGGGGAATTCTTTAGGCTTTTACCACTTCATGTTATATGTGACTTTATTGTTTTCTTTTATTGCTTTGTTTAATGCCTTTATTCGAAACTGACTTGTCTTTTTGTTTCCTTTTTCTTTCCTTTAACGCTTTCATTTACTGTTTTTCTTCAATACCGTTGTAATTTCCGAGCAATTATTGTAATCATTATGAATGTGAAAATACGTGGCAATTTGTTTCATTTTTTGTAATTGCATTTTTCAACGTCATATTCCACTCGTGCCAAACAAATACCATAGCAACGCTTGATGAGTGGTTGCGCTCTTCCAATATTATTACCCCCTAAATTTTGGAAAAGGCGTATTTGCGGTAAAACTAGTCGATCAACGATGCAGTTGACGGTTCCGTGCCTTTCCCTCTTGAGTTGTCCCCTCAAGGGTACCGGTCTAGCACCCCATAGAAACCTTATTCTATTTAACTGTTCATGCATCACTGTCAAACCTAGTCGAGTCAGTTATGTTGTCCACATAATGACTCTTTAAGATGGCCTTATCCAAAGTCCACTGGGTTCCCTAGGACCCAAACGGACAACACCATACTCTGTGCATTTATTTGGAGAACTAAATGCTGTTTATGCCAATTATTGATTTAAATAGTCGAGTCTGGCGGGGGTAAGGGACTAACGCTTTGTTTTGCAGAAAATGAGGCATGAAATCCCCAGATTCGGCATGGTAACCAATATTCACCCGAGGTTGCTAAGATGGTGGGAGGACCTTCATTCCAGTGACAGGACTCTTGGCCGCAAGTATTTGGGAAACTTACCCTCTCTTTTGGAAATTCGGCCGGACAACAAAATCATAGAGGCTGCGACCTTATTCTGGGACAGTGATTGATCACTATTTCGATTTGGGGACCTTGAAATGACCCTGCTGCTCGAGGAAATAGGAGGGTTAGCCGGTATTCCTTGGGAGACTCCGGGTTTGCTCATGCCAGAAAAACCGCAAGGGCAAAGGTTTCTTCAAAATGATGGGGTTGAAGAAAAACTCAGATTTGACTTGTTTGAAGGATTCCTATATTCCTTTCGACTACCTGTACGAGAGGTACGGTCATAGCAAGTCCTATCGCACCTATCCAGACGAATTCACCCTCACCTCATTGGGACATATCCACAGGAGAGTTTTCGTCTTCATGTTCTGCTTCTTGGGAATGATAGTGTTTCCCATGAAGAAGGCTAGGATCCATACCAGACTAGCCATGGTCACCAAGACACCAATGGAGGGGATTGAAGGGCAACTTTTCAGCATAAGTGCCCATGATTGTTGCTGAGATCTACCGAGCTTTGGAAAATTGTCAACGAGGGGCCAGTCATTTCGAGGGATGCAACTTATTACTCCAACTCTGGCTTATAGAACATCTCCAAAAGGGACGATACCGTCAAGAGCTTCCGCGAAGGCCGTGGAACGATCATATAGCCTTTCACTATCCCAATAGAAGGAACTATATGCCTGACATGTTTGCTCGGCCAGGGGATGCTCGAGGATGGGTAGAATTGTTTGAAAACTTGAAAGAAGACAAGGTGCAGTGGATGTTCGAATGGTTCCCCACTGGAGAGTTCATCATCCGCTCTCGGGACGCTCCATTCCTTATACTCATTGGTCTGAGGGGAACTTATCCCTATGTCCCTCTTCGAGTCATGAGACAGGCAGGTAGGAAGCAAGTCGTACCAAAGGTCGAAAAGATGATTCATTTCAGGGCTGATTTCCAAGACGACGACAACCCATACAGATGTCAAGCTCAACAAATGTGGAACAGCAAGATCGTCCTGGAGAGGGATTCCATAGAACCTGACAGGTATCATGCCGGCTACACCTCATACTATCCAGGTTGGCTAGAGGAAGATCATGCTGGGTTAGAACAGCCCGGGTCTGTTCGAGGTCACACGGTCATCGACGAAAGGGCTGAGATACAGGTTAAGTACAATCAGTTGCGCAAAAGGATCAGGGAGTGCGAGAGTGAGCATCAGGAGAATCAGGAGGCTAATCAAAAGTTGATCGAGGAATGGAAGGATATGGCTGTCAGAGCCAAAAAGCGCCTGGGGCATTTGGAGCGAGGGTTAGTAGAGCTGGAAGGGAAGTTCATCCGGAGGATCGAGAATTGCCAAAACGCCGAGGGTAATGAAGGAGGACATTTGGCTAGGGCTTATCTGCTGCTGGGATTGCGTGAGCTGGTGACGCTGTTCGATGGAGCCAAAGATGCCGAGTCTGGGGAAGGTCCTTCTGGGACCAAATAGTTAGAAGTTTCTTTTCTTTGAAATGTAATAAGGCCAATGGCCATTAATGACATTTTTACTTTACGCAATTTTAGTGTCGTTTTGGGATTCGTCTTGTTTTTATCAATAAAATGAGGCATTTAGCATTATAAGTTCTCCAAATCAACTTGTCGCTAGGCCTACCTCGGGCACAACGAGGCACCAAATTTAGGACACGATTTATATTTTTACACTATGTGTTTAAATACTGCAATATTTTTTTCTCAGAATCCGTACTAACTTGCTACCTTTTTTGTTTTTACTTTTATTTTTTATTCCCCTCCCTAAAAGGTTAGTTCGTGCATTCTGGCATCGTCAGCTTACTCCACAAGATCTAAGGGCCCTCCACCTCCTCCTCCTCCAAGTCCTATCAAAAGCAAGAACAAAGCAAAGATGGACAACATAAGAAAGGACGACTCAGCTGAAAGGGTAGAGGTTCCTCAGGGTGTTCAGGTATCCAAAGAAAGTGTCGCGCAGCTCGAACAAAAGTTACTGAAATTTCAAGAAGAACTAGACCAAGTTTGGAACTTGGCAAGTCTGTCATTCTCCCTCACTACTCTAGACGTCAACTTTCCCAATGCTCAACACCCCATACCTCCACAAAACATCCCAAAGCCGCAGAAATAGCCCGCTACTCATTGCAACACACATCTCAACAACACTCCACTCCTCATCCCTGAACCATCAAATGATCATCCCCACCACACTCCCATATATGTGGAAACCTTGCCATACTACACCAAACCCATTACAAACACACCAGAGTCTGATGACAAAGACTCTCTTATCAAGAACCTGGCAGCTGAGCTCGAAAAGTTGACTAGCCAGGTCCAGGGCGTGGAAGGAAACAAAGGCATTGAAGGGTTGAATTACGAGGATCCTTGCATCTAGCCGGACGTTGAACTTCCCGAGGGGTACAAACCTCCTAAGTTCGAAATGTTTGACGGCTTAGGGGATCCTAGAATCCATCTGAATACATATTGTGATAAACTGGTCGGTGTAGGAAGAGACGAGAAGATTCGCATGAAACTCTTCATGAGAAGTTTGAAAGGCGATGTGTTATCTTGGTACATAAGCCAAGATCCCAAGAAATGGACGAGCTGGGTAGGAATGGCGTCCGATTTCATGGACAGGTTCAGGTTCAACATAGAAAATGCCCCAGATATCTTCTACATCCAGAATCTGAAAAAGAAACCCACTGAGACATTCCGCGAGTATGCTACTCGAGGGAGATCCGAGGCTGCTATGGTCAGGCCGGCCTTAGAGGAAGAACAGATGAACCGATTTTTCATCCGAGCGCAAGATCCGCAGTATTATGAGAGGTTAAGGTTGATAGAGGGCCAGAAATTCTCCGATATCATCAAGCTAGGAGAAAGGAGTGAAGAGGGCATTAAGAGCGGAATGGTCACTAATTTTGAAGCACTGCAGGCTACCAACAATGCCCTACAATCTGGTGGCGCGTCCAAGAAAAAGGAAGTGAGTGCCATGATGGTTGTACATCGAACCAAGTCCCCAATAAAATACCAAGCCTACCCGGTACCCGCCTATCACATACCAACCTATCCCCAACTACCAAGCACCTCCGCCTTCTTACCAAATTCCATCACCCGCTTACCAATCATCTCCCTCTCCCACATATCAACCCACCTCACCAAGATATTCCCAACCTGCACCCGTCTACCAAGCCTATAATGCCCACTACCAATCACCTCCCGCCCAGCAAACTTTCCCCAAGTCACGCCCTAACTTTGACCGCAAACCTCCCAGGCAATACACCGCCATCGCCGAGCCAATCGACCAACTATATGAAAGATTCAAAACAGCCGGTTACGTCACCCCAATCCCTGCCGTAACTCCAAAAAATCTTTCCCAATGGGTCAACCCAAACAAAACCTGTGCATACCATTCCGGCATGAAAAGACATACCATCGATGAGTGCCAATCTCTGAAAGATAAAATCCAAGCTCTAATTGACAACAAGATCATAGTGGCCAAGGAACCTGCTCCCAACGTTCGCAACAATCCCTTGCTTGATCATAAGGGTGGTGGTGTACATATGATCGAAGAGGAAGATGATTGGGACCCCAAGGGGTCAATTGGATTAACTATCGAGGGTGACGAGCCTAAGAAACCAGCCGTCACACTGAATCCAATTGTAGTCGAGATCCAGCCCTCTGGGAATGATGAAGTAAACATGTCTGTGCCTCTCGAGTTTGAAACACCGTCATCCGAAAGGACCGCAGAGCCGATTGAGGTGGAGTTTGGGTCTCCAAAGGTACCATTTGAAGTTGCTGTGTTGCCACCCAAAACAAGAGTTCCCATCCCTGTGGCGATGTTGGCAGTGACGCCAATCCAGACACAAGCCATTCCTTGGGATTACACCGCCGAGGCAAGAAGGAAGGGAAAAACTAAGTCTGGAGAAGCAATCGCAGCACAAGGTATGACCAGGACTGGTAGAATTTATACTCCGGAGCACTTAGTTGAATCAAGTAAGCAGGCCTCTGGACGGCCCGTCGAAATTGGATCTGATGATCTCTGGCGGAAGATACAGGCAAAAGGATACTAAGTTGTTGATCAATTAAATAAAACACCAGCGCAGATCTCCATTCTGGCTCTACTGCAAAGCTCCGAGACACACAAGAATGCCCTGATGAAGATACTGAGCGAGGCATACGTACCCAGCAATATAACTGGAGGAGAAATGGCAAACATGGTCGGGCAGGTATTGGAGAGTCATAAGATCACTTTCCACGAGGATGAGTTGCCCCCTGAAGGTTTAGGACACAACAAAGCGTTGCACATCACTGTGCAATATGAAGACTATTTCATCACCAGAACTTTGATTGACGGAGGATCCAGCCTCAACATTTGTCCATTGGTGACCCTCAGAACATTGGGGAAGAGTCTGCATGAAATCGAGGATGGGGCTATCAACGTCAAAGCTTTTGATGGTTCCCAAAGGTCCACTATTGGGGAAATCAGTTTATGTTTGCAAATGAGGCCAACTTGGTTCGATGTTGATTTTCAAGTAATAGACATCCCAGCATCCTACAACTTACTACTAGGACGACCTTGGATCCACGCCGCTGGAGCTGTAGCATCAACCCTGCACCAGGCAGTGAAGTTCGAGTGGAATCACCAAGAAGTGATTATTCATGGTGACGGGAGTAACCCCATATACAGTCGCCAAACCATCCCAGCAATTGAAGGAAGAAGGAAGCTAGGAGGATAAACTTACCACCACATTGAGCGAGTCAACGCCGTGGACAAAGATAAGTGGTGGGATAACAAGATAGAGAGTATACTAAACTGGAGCGGGTATGAACCTGGCAAAGGGCTCGGCAAGAACCTTCAGGGAATCACCAAGCCTATCAAACTGAAGAAGCATGGCACCACTTTTGGGTTAGGGTACGGTTATACTTGGGAAGAATTCCAGAACTGGTCGCAACCATGGCGCGGCCCTTACTATCCGCTGGAGCACCTTATACCCCGCCTGGAACAGACTTTCCAGCCGGCCGACATCATATATGGGTCGGAGGAAGATGAAGCATTAGCAGCAATGAAGAACCTGTTCTTGGAAGATGACAATATGGACTGTCACGTCATTCTCGAGGAGGAAGGGGAGGAAGGCCCTTCCATACAGGCGGTGAGCCGAGGAGAGCGCCTTAACAATTGGTCCATCCGAACCACCAAGGCTCGGAGAGCTTCGGGGTAGAAAGACTGAACAAAGCATTATGCATTATCTTTTACTTTTTTGCTAGTTGATTTCCCTTCAGCATTATCTATAAATTTTGAAAAGAGCTCCGATGTTCAAAACAATTTCGGAATTTAAGCATTTCAGTTTCTTATATAAGTCTCGCTCTTATTATTTTTCTCTGTCATTTATTTTACTTTTACACAGCATTATTATTACTTATCTTGATGAACCGACGAATGTGACATGCGACCAGGTAACGCAACAAATGGACATAGACTCAGAAGAAGATGAAATACCAGAAGAGGTCATTAGAGAGGTCGAGGACTTTGAGAACAAACCTAAGTCTAACTTGGACGAAACTGAGGTTATCAACTTGGGGAATACAGAGAATGTCAAGGAAACGCGCGTCAGTGTTCACTTGTCACCGTCAGAAAAGGAAGAGTACACGGAGTTCTTAAAAGAATATGAGGACATATTTGCCTGGTCATATGATGATATGACCGGTCTCAGTACATCCATTGTAGCTCACAAATTGCCAACAGATCCGACATGTCCGCCGGTAAAACAGAAACTCAGAAAGTTCAAGCCAGACATGAGTTTGGAAATTAAAGAAGAAGTTACCAAATAAGTCAAAGCCAAGGTCCTCAGGGTAGTGGAATATCCGACATGGTTAGCCAACATTCTGCCAGTGCCGAAGAAGGACGAGAAGGTCAGAATCTGTGTCGACTACCGGGACCTCAACCGGGCCAGTCCGAAAGACGATTTCCAATTGTCGAACATACACATCCTGATCGACAACTGCGCCAAGCACGAGCTGCAGTCATTTGTCGATTGTTTTGTTGGATATCATCAGTATGGATGGAGAAGTTTGGCCAAAGCCGATCAATTCAGATGCAGTGAAGCGATACTATGTGTAACCATTATGATTCCTTTATGATGTAATTTGAACTACGTCTGACCTGATTCCCGTTTAAGAGGGGATANCTACGGGGAGACGTAGGCAGCCTACTGGTTCGGTCGACAATTCATAAATTTACTATTACCCCCTCCCCCCCCAACATTGGAAACTGAGGCAGAATTTTGAGGAGGACCCTCAAAATTCCGAAGTTGATCTCCGCCAATCATCACGCGCAGTCGTCAGAAGCACCAGCCCAGTAAACTGGGGCAGAATTTTGAGGAGGACCCTCAAAATTCCGTAGCAAAAGAGGTTGCAATATCTTGAACCGTGTCGCAGACATCGGTTCATCTGAAACCATTTTACTTTTATGTATTTACATCATGGTTTATTTTACTAAATCATGCATGGCTATTGTCAAAATAGCTTTGTTTAGCAACGCTACCCCAAATGAAAGCAAGAGCCGAGTAGGACAAGCGAAGTCCACGGGAAGACGAACTAACCTTCCCCCTGACAAAACTCACAATCTTTCTTTGAATGCAGGCACCCCGAAAACATAGAATCATCGGATATGATTACAAACTCACATTTTTCAGGAATACAATTCTCAAGATCATCGCCCATTTACAAGTGTTATCCGCGCACGACATTCCTAGCAGCCCCAATGACAATCAACTATCAGCTATCATCTATCAGCTAAGAGATTTCGTTACTCTGCATTTTTCTCTGCATTGCATAAGGCTACTTTTCTGCCTTCCGAGACTAAGCTCTGTCTCCATCTACATTTTTGCATTGCATTGCATAAGGCTACTTTTCTGCCTTCCGAGACTAAGCTCTATCTCCATCTGCATTTTTCTCTGCATTGCATAAGGCTACCTTTTTGCCTTCCGAGACTAAGCTCTGTCTCCATCTGCATTTTTCTCTGCATTGCATAAGGCTACCTTTCTACCTTCCGAGACTAAGCTCTGTCTCCATCTGCATTTTTCTCTGCATTACATAAGGCTACCTTTCTGCCTTTCGAGACTAAGCACTGTCTCCATCTGCATTTTTCTCTACATTGCTTAAGGCTACTTTTCTGCCTTCCGAGACTAAGCACTGTCTCCATCTGCATTTTTCTCTGCATTGCATAAGGCTACCATTCTGCCTTCCGAGGTTAAGCTCTACCTCCATCTACATCGGCTGAAACACCGCCAACTTTATTTAAATTCNATTACTATCTTGATGAACCGATGAATGTGACATGCGACGAGGTATCGCAACAAACGGATATAGACTCAGAAGAGGATGAGATACCAGAAGAGATCGTTAAAGAGGTCGAGGACTTTGAGAATAGACCTAAGTCTAACCTGGACGAGACTGAGGTCGTCAACCTGGGGGATACAGAGAATGTCAAGGAAACGCGCATCAGTGTTCACCTGTCACCGTCAGAAAAGGAAGAGTACACGGAGTTCTTAAAAGAATATGAGGACGTATTTGCCTGGTCATATGATGATATGACCGGTCTCAGTACATCTATTGTAGCTCACAAATTGCCAACAGATCCGACATGTCCGCCGGTAAAATAGAAGCTCAGGAAGTTCAAGCCAGACATGAGTTTGAAAATCAAAGAAGAAGTTACTAAGCAAGTCAAAGCCAAGGTCCTCAGGGTAGTGGAGTATCCGACATTGTTAGCCAACATTGTGCCAGTGCCAAAGAAGGACGGGAAGGTCAGAGTCTGTGTCGACTACCGGGACCTCAACCGGGCCAGTCCGAAAGACGACTTCCCCTTGCCGAACATACACATCCTGATCGACAACTGCGCCAAGCGCGAGTTGCAGTCATTTGTCGATTGTTTTGCTGGATATCATCAGATATGGATGGACGAAGAAGACGCAGAAAAGACACCTTTCATTACGCCGTGGGGAATGTATTGTTACAAGATGATGCCGTTTAGATTAAAGAATGTTGGGGCCACCTACATGAGGGCCATGACTACTATTTTTCATGACATGATACACAAAGAGATCGAGGTGCACGTAGATGATGTCATCATCAAATCGAGGAAAGCCACTGACCGTGTGGGAGATTTAAGAAAGTTCTTCAACAGATTAAGAAGGTATAACCTGAAACTAAATCCCGCCAAGTGCGCTTTTGGGGTTCCGGCCGGAAAATTGCTTGGGTTCATCGTAAGTCGACGGGGAATAGAACTCGATCCGTTGAAGGTTAAGGCCATTCAGGAATTGCCACCGCCAAAGAACAAAAAAGAGGTTATGAGTTTCTTGGGGAGACTCAACTACATCAGCCGGTTCATAGCCCAGTCCACAGTCATTTGCGAACCAATCTTTAAGATGTTGAAGACGAACGCTGCCACTAAATGGACCGATGATTGTCAAAAGGCTTTCGACAGAATCAAGGAATACCTGTCAACGCCGCCAGTCCTGGTTCCGCCCGAACCAGGTAGACCGCTATTGCTCTACCTTGGAGTACTGGATGGAGCATTTGGTTGTGTTTTGGGACAACATGATGAAACGGGGAGAAAGGAGCAAGCCATCTACTATCTCAGCAAGTAGTTCACCGTGTACGAGGCTCGATATTCCCTGCTAGAACGCACCTGTTATGCTCTGACTTGGGTAGCTCAGAAGTTGAGGCATTATTTTTGTGCCTACACTACTTATCTCATATCAAGGATGGATCCGCTGAAGTACATGTTCCAGAAGCCCATGCCCATGGGCGGGCTGGCCAAATGGCAAATTCTATTGAGTGAGTTCGATATTGTCTACGTGACTCAGAAAGCGATCAAAGGACAAGCACTAGCCGATCATCTTGCCGAAAACCCCGTGGGCGGAGAATACGAGCCTCTAAAGACGTATTTTCCCGATGAGGAGGTTTCTTTCATAGGAGAAGACATTGCGGAATCCTATGATGGCTGGAGAATGTTTTTCGATGGAGCGGCAAAATTTAAAGGAGTTGGCATAGGAGCGGTTCTAGTATCAGAAACAGGTCAGCATTACCCGGTGTCCGCCAAACTCAGGTTCCCGTGCACCAACAACATGGCCGAGCACGAAGCCTGCATCTTAGGGCTCAAGCTGGCCATTGATATGAACCTTCAAGAGTTACTAGTGATCGGGGATTCAGACTTGCTCATACATCAGGTTCGAGAAGAGTGGGCAACCAAGAACTCCAAAATACTCCCATACTTGCATCATGTACAAGAGTTGAGGAAGAGGTTTACACAGACAGAGTTCCGGCATGTCCCCAGAGTTCAGAATGAGTTTGCTGACGCATTGGCCACTCTATCATCCATGATTCAGCATCCAGATAAGAACTTCATTGATCCTATCCCAGTAAAAATCCAGGATCAACCTGCCTAGTGTGCTCATGTCGAGGAAGAAGCAGACGGAAAGCCATGGTTCCATGACATTAAGAAGTATCTGTCAACAGGAGATTATCCAGAGTTCGCAAACACTACTCAAAAGCGCACACTGCGGAGGTTATCCAATCACTTCTTTCACAGCGGAAGAATCCTGTACAGGAGGACTCCTGATTTGGGATTACTAAGGTGTTTCGAGGCAAAGGAAGCATCCAGGTTGTTGGAGGAGGTTCATGCAGGGACCTGTGGCCCGCATATGAATGGTTTCGTCTTAGCCAAGAAAATACTCCGAGCTGGTTATTTTTGGATGACTATGGAGACGGACTGCATCCAATACGTTTGAAAGTGCCATCGCTGCCAGATTCATGCAGATATGATAAAGGTGCCTCCCAATGAGCTTAATGTAACAATCTTTCCATGGTCGTTCGCCGCTTGGGGAATGGATATCATCGGACCTATCGAGCCTGCTGCATCAAACCGACAAAGGTTCATTCTGGTGGCAATTGATTATTTCACCAAATGGGTTGAAGCAGCATCATATAAGGCAGTAACCAAGAAGGTTGATGACAGACTCGTGTGAGACATTTAAGATTAGGCACAAGAATTCTACAGCCTACAGACCTCAGATGAATGGAGCTGTAGAAGCGGCCAATAAGAACATTAAGAAGATACTAAGGAAAATGATAGAGAAACACAAGCAGTGGCATGAAAAGCTATGCTTTGCTTTATTGGGATACCGTACCAAAGTCCGCACATCAACTGGGGCGACACCCTATATGTTGGTTTACGGTACCGAGGCAGTCATCCTAGCCGAAGTGGAGATTCCCTCCCTGAGAATTATGCAGGAAGCAGAACTTGAAGATGCAGAATGGGTAAAAATTCGTTACGAGCAATTAGCCCTTATAGACGGAAAAAGACTGAATGTTGTTTGCCACGGTCAACTTTATCAGAATAGAATGACCAGAGCCTTAAACAAGAGAGTCGGACCAAGACAGTTCGCGCCAGGGCAGTTAGTACTGAAAAAGATTTTTCCGCATCAAGATGAAGCCAAAGGGAAATTCTCTCACAACTGGCAAGGTCCGTACATGGTTCACCGGGTTCTAACCGGGGGAGCCCTTATACTCGCAAAAATAGACGGAGAAGTTTGGCCAAAGCCGATCAATTCAGATGCAGTGAAGCGATACTATGTGTGACCATTATGATTCCTTTATGATGTAATTTGAACTACGTCTGACCTGATTCCCGTTTAAGAGGGGATACGTAGGCAGCCTTATGGGTTCGGTCACAATTTAATAAAATTTTCATTCCCCCCCCCCCCCCGACATTGGAAACTAGGGTAGAATTTTGAGGAGGACCCTCAAAATTCCGAAGTTGATCTTTGCCAATCATCACGCGCAGCCGTCAGAAGCACCGGCCCATTAAACTGGGGCAGAATTTTGAGGAGGACCCTCAAAATTCCGGAGCAAAAGGGGTTGCAATATCTTGAACCGTGTTGCAATCATCGGTTCATCTAAAACCATTTTACCTTTATGTATTTACATCATGTTTTATTTTAACTAAATCATGCATGGCTACCGTCAAAATAGCTTTGTTTAGCAACGCTACCCCAAATGAAAGCAAGAGCTGAGTAGGACAAGCGAAGTCCACGGGAAGACGAACTAACCTTTCCCCTGACAAAACTCACAATCTTTCTTTGAACGCAGGCACCCCAAAAACATAGAATCATCGGATACGATTACAAACTCACACTTTTCAAGAATACAATTCTCAAGATCATCGCCCATTTACAAGTGCTATCCGCGCAAGACATTCCCAGCAGCCCCAATGACAATCAACTATCAGCTATCATCTATCAGCTACGAGATTTCGTTGCTCCTCACTTTTATTTTTCGCATTGCATAAGGCTACCTTTATGCCTTTCGAGACTAAGCACTGTCTCCATCTGCATTTTTGCATTGCATAAGGCTACCTTTCTGCCTTCCGAGACTAAGCATTGTCTCCATCTGCATTTGTGCATTGCATAAGGCTACTTTTCTGCCTTCCGAGACTAAGCACTGTCTCCATCTGCATTTTTTTTTCTCTGCATTGCATAAGGCTACCATTCTGCCTTCCGAGGTTAAGCTCTACCTCCATCTACATCGGCTGAAACACCGCCAACTTTATTTAAATTCCTGTCGGCTGAAATATCGCCATTTACAATTTTCTACATCGGCTGAAACACCGCCAACTTTATTTAAATTCCTGTCGGCTGAAATATCGCCATTTGTATTTTTCTACATCGGCTGAAACACCGCCAACTTTATTTAAATTCCTGTCGGCTGAAATATCGCCATTTACATTCTCTACATCGGCTGAAACATCGCCAACTTTATTTAAATTCCTGTCGGCTGAAATATCGCCATTTACATTTTTCTACATCGGCTGAAACACCGCCAAATCTTGCATTTCATGGGCTGAAATACCGCCAAATATTGCATTTCATGGGCTGAAATACCGCCAAATCTTGCATCTCATGGGCTGAAATACTACCAAACTATCCAAGGGCGTCATTGTTCGGAGGCACCATCTTCATAGCCCGAGAACCCCATGCCATGGCCCGAGGACCCCGCTTTATATTCTGCACATCATTATTCAAAGGCATCATGGTTTGGAGGCACCATTACAATAGCCCGAGAACATCATTTGATAGCCTGCGAATCCTTTATTATGCGCTTCATGGCCCAAGACATCATGGTCTGAGGACGTCATCTTTACCATCCAAAGACAACATTCATGGTCCAATGGGAACTTGCATCACGTTTAAATTCCGCACGATATGCTTGTATCACTTAATTGTAGGTACATCAGCTGGCAACGGCCATTACAGCAGGAGCGATCTCGCCCCGGTTCTCGCAACCCATCAGCCCCAGACCACCCTTCCCAACCCAAATATTGCGCCCGTCCTTCGAAAACCTCCATCGGCATACTCCGTCGATGTATCCTGAACTACATATGACCTGATTCCTGTAAAATCAGGGATATGTAGGCAGCTCAGAAACCAGAGNTATATAAGCATGCTACAAAGTTTTGGTATTTTTCCTTTATTTTTTACGGTTTTTAAAACCAATATATTGTCTATTTTAAGACTACAAAATTCAATAATTATTCCCAAACTAGCATTTTTTAGTGAATAATTTATTTCATTCTCATATTTACCCTAATATATAATTGGGGTAATTTTTGTATTTTTTTGTACATTTATTTGGTATTTTTTTAAGCTAATTGCATATAATTATAATTATAGCCTATTTTACGATTAACAGCATTCTATAATTATAAAATCTCTTTTAGTATTTTTACATTAATATTTATATGTTATTAATTGGTCCAGTACCTTTAATTTATTTTCAAGTCATTTTTTTTTCTATTTTTATAAATTAAAAGGGGAAAACTGGCTATTTAAATGACAGCCCTTTTGTATTTCAATTTTAGCCAAAACTGGACCCCAATCACACCCTAATCAAACGACTCAATTCTATTGTAACCGACCCATACCCTTTCCTATCATACCCAAACCCGGTCCCCATTTAACCCATTTAATCCCAGCCGTTGATCTTTTAGATCAACGGCTCCCCTCATCCCTTTCCTTTTTTAATTCAAACGACCCCTTACCCTACCTTATTTCTCCTCAGCCGCCGCCTCTGAAACCCTCCACTCTCTCAAATTCTCTCAAGGTTCTCAAACCCTAGCCGCCTCTTGTCGTCTCAGACCATAGATCCACCGGAATCTATGGCCACCAAAGCCATGGGGATCTCACACCCACCCCCTGGTGCTCTTATACACCGTTTTTCTGAAGATTCAAGGCCTGACCTTGAAGATCTCTACCCAGATCTCCTTCAATTCAGGGTTCCATGGTCGTCTCCGGCTCTACTCCGGCATATCGGGGACGTTCGATCCACGAGTTTTCCAGGCCTGAGTCTAACTTCTCCGGTTTAGATCCACGAGTTTTCCAGGCCTTTCTCACTTCTAGGTTTCTTCTGAAACCCTAACCTTTCGAGGTTCTTCTGATTTCTCTAGATCTTTCCTAGATCTGTGTTTATCTTGGGGTCTCAAACGTTTTTTCTCAAAAGTTTCTTTCAAAACTTGCTTTTTAACCTTTTCATCTTCCCCGATTTAGGGTTTCTTTGATCTTTTTAACATTCTCTACTGTGACTCTTATATGTTTCTTCTACTATGTTTCTTCTACTATGTTTCTTCTATGATCCTTATGTGCTTCTTCTACTGTGTTTCTTCTACCTTGTTCTTACGAGTTCTTCTGCTGTATTTTTTGCATGATTGTTCTTTATTATGTTTTTCTTCTACTGGGAAATATGTGTTCCTTTATGATTTATGCACTTATTTCGTTAATATTTTCTTTTTGCTTGACTTAATTGTCTTTATCTCTAGACTCGATTAATGGTAAAAAACCCTTGAATTTGGGGTTCACTCGAGTTTTGAGATTATTTGTTATGTGATTTGTTTGTTTCTTATCTCTGCACGGGTTGATTTCAAAACCCTAGTCTCTTTGGACCTAGTTGAGTTCCTGAAGTTGTTTCCTCTACTGTTCGACTTAGTTTCGAAATCTTTGTGTCAACTTTGTTTCTTCATACAATTCTGACCTCTTTACTTGACCTTTCGCATGCTATTCCCTCTTCTCTGAGATGACTACCATGTTCCTGTGGTCCTCTACTCACTGATTTTCTTTGATTGCATGACACTCTTCTTTGTCTTAAATCCAACCTCGCATGCTTAATGTTTTTGCACTCTTTATAGGTCAAATTTCCCTCTCAAAATAACCTTGATTGTGGACTGATTTCAAATCTCTTTGTGTAACTTTGATTGCACTCTTGAATTGATTCTTTCCTTTCTTGTTTTGATTTCCTTTGTTTCTTGAACTTGTTGAAATATTTTCCGTTCGACCTTGCCTTTCTACTTAAGTTGATTTGATCCCATTACCTTAATTACATTAGTATGGGATTCATACAGGCCTTTCCTTAATTAAGGTCTAATGAACTTAACCCCTAATACATGTGGTATACTCGTACTGTGCTGAAAATATATCCTTAATTGTCATGTCCAGCCCTGCGTGATTTCTTTCCTTATTTAACACTTGCATGCTACCGTTTGGTTTAATTTCTTTATTAAAGGAAGTCTTTGATACTGATTTGATTTTAATAAGACACATATTCCTTCAATTATGTCAGAATTACAGTCCTTACCTTATTTCTGCATGTTTCTCACACTATAAATACCTGCTCTTTTATTAACACCCAACACAACAAAAAACACGAACACTGGAGTCTTTTCTGCACTCACACTCACACACAAAGTATTCTCTCTTGCTGTTTGTGTTGTGGCTTCTTTGCAAGATTTCTGCTCTCTTTTGCTTGTGTCTTTTTGAAACTGGTATGCCTTTATTTAAACTTTTGCCTCATCCTTATGTGTTTATTCGGTAGTCTCATTCTTTTTTGTGGTTTGCTGTTCATACTTCATAACTTATGCTAAGTATTTTTCCTTTCTTTGCGTCTGTTCTCATATGAATCCCTACCCTTAATCCCCTTTATGTGTCGAGTTGAGACATTGGCCAAACAGTATCCCAATTACTGCCCAGGCTATGGTTTGACCTTCAATAGGTCCTGACTCTCCAATGTTTGGCTAGTAGGCTGGTCAGGGGTGTGCCAGCATTCTATGTTGCTGGGCATGACCACCAGCCTGCCTTAGCATCCCTTAATCCCATCTATTGCACTTACACTTGTTCCTAGATTCTAAGTTCTGCCCCCCTCCAATGAGCCTTGCCTTGGGACCTTGAGTTCCCTCTGAACTTGGACATTGGAGGGCTGGCCCTTCCACACCGAACTTTAATTCAGTTTTGTAATAATATCTGGGTGTAAGCATTGCCTGGAGTTCTTGAAACTCCTTGGAACTTTGACACATTCCAGATAAGGGAAAGGCCTTGGAACTTGATCCCGGCAGTTGGCTCATATCATATTGTTAGACCTTGGGTCTGAATTAGGTTCCTTGGATGCAGCTTAAAAGCTCTGATGTAATTTTATTTTCTGTGTGATTCATTTGGTCTGTAATAAATTTTGTAATAACTTATAGGGTTTTAGTAAAAAGGGGAGGGCTATCTGTGTATGCGTAAGGGTAGATATCCTGCCTATAGGAGTTTTTTTTTCTTTAAATTTCTTCACTTTCACATATAGAAATCATGCTTATCTCTGCACTTTCATCTATAGAAATCATACTCAGGAATTCTGCACTTCCACATATAGAAATCATGCTTATCTCTGCACTTTCATCTATAGATTCATGCTCACAAGAACTCTGCATATCATATAGATATCCTGCTCATAAGAACTCCGCATGTAGGAACCGTGTCTTTAAGATTCTGCATTTTTGCATCCATCATTAGGCAAACAGTTGTAGGTCAAAATAATAATCAACTGCATCCTAGATACCATGCTCGTAGGATTTTCTGCACTCTTGCTATGCCTGTAAAAAGTGTTCAAAATTAACAACGCTAGAAAGCATGCCTATAGGAACTATTAAGCCAATCTGAATCACTCGCTTTAAGATTAGTCCATCAGTAGTAACCAGATGCAGAACTCGTATCATTCTATTAATACCGGCAACTTTCAATAATCAGTTCACTTCCTTATTCCTGAAACCAGTAGATACCATCACTTAGGGAAACAAGTAAGTAGTTAATTAATTGCACCAGTCTTCGATAAGTTGCAGCCAGGCGAGCCTAATGCGAACTTCTTATCTAAAAATATGTAATGAACCAACCCGCCTAACGTTAAGCATAACTTGGACCTAATCAGTATGTGTAAGACGTGCTAAACTACATGATTTCTGTGATTAAAGGAGGTTTGTCTGAGCCTTAATTACTTTTGTGCTCCCATAACTGTCTTATGTGTTTTTCCTGACGCCTTAGTATTTTAACCTTTTGAACCTTTGAAAAGCCAAGCTCCCTCCCTTTAGGATTAGTGGTCTTAAAGCCTCCAGGACTGATAGGTGGGACGGGTAATAGCACGTTGTAGGTAACGACACCATTTCGCGCTTAATACCTTATCAGGGTGGAAAGGGTAGACATGGAGATGATGATCACACGATAACACTACGCGTACGATTGGTTACCGGTGTTGTGTGGATGATCCATGTGATTTATAAATCTAGGACCCCTTGCCCTATGTTACTTTGTTTAATATCAACAAATTCTGTCTTTTCAATCACCCTAAACTCCCCTTTATTTTTTTTTACTGCATTATCCCTTTTTCTTCTTTGTTTATAAGTTCCACATGCTTGTTAGCAACCCTTATGTGTAAATTTATTTGCATACTTGTTTACATTAAAGTCACAACATAGCATGGCCGGGAACCACACTAGTGGATCTAGAGGGGTGCCTAACACCTTCCCCTCGAGATAATTTCTAGCCCTTACCCGAACTCTGGTTTTCCAATTCAAAACCCTTCTTAGTGTCCTAATGCACTCAATCATTAGGTGGAGACTCTTCAATTCCAAAAACCCAATTCCCAAACGGGAATAGAGTTGTCTTCCCGAATGTCGTAAACCCGATTTTGCGAGAAAAAGGGGGCGTCGACACAAGGTCGGAGACGGCCATAGAACTCGAATCAAACAATGTCTGGGCCAAGCTTCCTCATGGTCAGGCCTTGAAACCACAGTAACCAAGCGTATAGGAGTTATGGGAGGCCGGTATAGGACTTCAATGGCCTTGGAAACCATGGATTCCGGTGATTTTAGGATGAAAGTGGAGGGAGGCGGCTAGGGTTTGAGAAGCTTTGAGAGAGAGTTGAGAGAAAGAGGGGTTTCAAAGGCGGCTGGGGATGCAAAATGACTAGGGTTTGGGGGTAAGGGGAAATTAAAAAAGGAAAGATTACAAGGTGGCCGTTGATCATTTTGATCAACGGCCTGGATTGAATAGGGAATCCGGGCGGGTTGTTTAGAAGGGTCGTGGGTTGGGTAGATTAGGTAATTCGGTTGGGTTATTGGGTTTAGGAATTGGGTTTAATTAGAGGTCCAAATCCGGCTAAAATTGAAATGCAAATGGGCTATCATTTAAATAACCATTTTTCCCTCATTTATTTTATAAAAAACAATAAATAATCTATGGAAGTAAATTAAAGGCACCAAAATGATTAATAGCATATAATTATCAATTTGAAAATACTGGACTTAATTTTTATAAATATTAACGCAATTAAATTTTAAAAGGGGCTAATATTGCAATTATATGCAATTTAGCTTTAAAAATACTAAATAAATTCGTCAAAATATGTAAAAAATATATTGGCTATATTTTAGTATAAATATGAGAATCCTATAAATGAATCACCAAAATGATAATTTTGGGAATTATTATTGGGTTTTTTATGAATAAAAATAGGGGAATAAATTGGTTTAAAAATCATTAAAAATTAAGGAAAAATAATAAAATATTTGGACATGCTTATATATGCGTAAATATGCTATTTTGAAAGTATTTTACATATTAAAATTATACAGGGAAAAATTGGGTATCAACACTAAGTCAACTGCCTCTTTCTCCGTGGCATGCATAACCCGAAATATCTTGTGAAGCTGATATATGAAATCCTGCGGGTCCTCCCTGTGATCTATCCCTGTGAACTCTGGGCACTCAAAGCAATAAACACCCGGACCCTTGAACTCCCATACCCCTCAGAAGATACTGCACTAGTAGATGCCCTAGCCTGTTGCTAGGTAGCTACCAACTGTGTCAACAATTGTGGATACGGTCAAAATCAGGGAAGACCAATTTTAAGGCTTCTACGGTGTTCCAAGCCCTACCTCGACGGGCTCAAAGCATAGCCTAAGGCTCGGCCCCGAAGCAGTCACCTCGAGAGGGTATATCGAAGGTTCATCATGCCGTGCCTCAAGGAAGCATGAAATCGACGATCGTCATGGAAAGGAGGGAAAGCTCACAAGACCATGTGATTAGACCTGACTAGGTCTGCAAGAATAGTACAAATCCGTACTGAGCCATCGCACAGCCGTGCCAATAGCATTTCCCCATCGTTATTAGACATGTACTATGTTACGATCCCCCCTCCTATATAAAGGGGAACCTTGTCGTCTTGTAAGAGGATTCGGATTATCATTAAATACAACATTCTCTGCTCTTTTCACTTTAACAATTGTTCTACACATTTATTGCTTATTCTTTCATTGTTCATTCACTGTTCATTTATTGTTCTTCATTTATTGCTCCTTTTCAACCACAGAAGGCCATCTTTGAGGCCTCATTATCATTGTTTCTTCATTAATAAGCTCACTATCAATTGCCCTAAGCAAGCCTCGAAGCCCTTGCTCCGGCCAGCTCGAGGCTCGGTTTTGTGACAAATTTGGTTTGCTTTCCTTATTTTCTTTATTTACACTTAGCATCTATTGCCTAACAACTAGTATTAAAATAAATCACGTATTTTTAGAACCACAAAATCAAATATAATTATAAATACCGTTTTCAAGGTAAACAGTTTGGCGCCCACCGTGGGGCTAAAAATAAAAGTGATTGTTTTGGTGCTATTTTTCTAAAAACACAAGTTATTCTTCACACTTTTTGTTGTCCAACAATCTCTGATTTCAGGTCAAAATGTCTAACTCAGCAAATGCATGCGAAAACAACGGTATTGGGCTTCAGGGAGAAAACGGTGCAGACGTCGGTGTACCACCGCAAAACCCAGGGGTGGCTCTGGCAGATGCCGGTGTACCTCCGCAAAACCCAGGGGTGGCACTAGCACAAATCCCTGTCGATGTAAACTTACGCAACGCTGTGCATGTCGATGTGTGCTCTCATACCAACGAAAGTGTGCGCGGGGAGGAAAGAGACGTTAGTCTTCAAATCATTTTTGAGATGTTGCAAGCACAACAAGTGGATATTGCTCAGCTACAAAGTCGCCAAAAAACTCCAAGCACAGTAGCACCGGAAACAGCTCCTCGAGTCGAGCAGGCACCGGAGAGATCGAGTAACAACGGGTCAGCAACAGACCCCGCTATTATGAAGATGCTTGAGGAACTCACTAAAAGGATTGAATCAGGAGAAAAAAAAGATAGAGGCTAACGATAAAAAGGAGGAGAATTATACTCGAGGATCAATCAAAAACCATTCCCACCAAGCGCGGCTCCGAAGCCCATCCCGAGGAAATTCAGTCCCAAAGTGTAACGGGACCACGAACCCCAATGAGCACATTATCTCTTATACTTGTGATGAAAAAGGGAACGACTTAAAAGATGACGAAATTGAGTCTGTCCTGTTGAAGTTTAAACGTTGTCGAAGGGGGCTATGATGTGGTATCATAACCTGCCCCTGAATTCAATAAATTCGTTTGCCATGTTGGTAGATTCTTTTGTGAGGGCACACGCTGGTGCCATCAAGTTTGCCACCAGGAAGTTCGGTGTCTTCAAAATTAAACAGAGAGAAAACGAGATGCTAAGGGAATTCGTATCTCGTTTTTAGATGGAGCGAATGGAATTACCACCAGTCTCTGATGACTAGGCAGTACATGCCTTCACTCAAGGCTTGAATGAACGAAGCTCGGTAGCTTCGAGGCAACTAAAAAAAAAATTTGATCGAATATCCCGTCGTGGCCTGGGCGGATGTGCACAACAGGTATCAGTCGAAGCTCAGGGTCGAAGATGACCAATTAGGAGCCCCCTCTCACTCAGTATATCCTAGCAGGCTCTTAACAAAGGAACAAAGGTTTACAGAAAGGGAGTCAAGATCAAACAAGGAAAAGATACCAGCCGTATGTAGAAGATCGAAGAAACGCACCAAGGCGTAACATGCCTCGCGGAGATCGAAGGATAGATCGAGGTCGAAATTCCCGGGAACTCATGAGTAAAGCCAGTTTTGATAGGCACACTGGGCCGAAAAAGGCACCCCGGCTATCTGAGTACAACTTCAACGTCGACGTCTCGGGCATCGTATCGGCCATTGGTAAAATCAAAAATGCCAGGTGGCCAAAACCAGTACTATCAGACCCTTCGTAGAGGAACCCTAACCTGATGTGTAAACATCACGGCACTCATGATCATAGGACCGAGGAGTGCAGGCAGCTTCGGGAAGAGGTAGCCCGACTGATCAGTGAAGGGCACCTTCGAGAATTCCTCAGCGATCGAGCTGAAAACCAATTTCGGGAAAGAGAGGCGAACAAGAAAAACGAACCAGAAGAACCACAGCACATCATCCACATGATCGTTGGAGGGGTTGACGCCCCATAAGGACGTGTTTTCAAACGGACAAAAATATCCATCACCAGGGAAAAGCGAACTCGGAGTTACATACCAGAGGATGCTCTTACGTTCAGCGAAAAGGACATCGAGACCTTATCTCAGCCTCATAATGCGCATTGGTAATTTCTTTTCTTTTGAATAAAATTTGAATTAAACGTGCGCTCGTGGATCTAGGTAGCTCAGCCAACATAATCAGGTCGAGAGTGGTGGAGCAGCTCAGACTGCTCGACCAGAATGTGCCCGCCTCTCGAGTCCTCAATGGATTCAACATGGCGAGCGAGACAACAAAAGAGGAGATCATCCTCCCGGTCAACATAGCCGGTACAATCCAAGATACCAAGTTTCATGTCATCGAAGGTGACATCAGATACAATGCCTTACTTGGAAGGCCGTGGATACACAGTATGAGGGCAGTACCATCGACCCTTCATCAAACGATGAAATTTCCAACCAATGATGGAGTAAAAGTAGTATACGGGGAGCAGCATGCAACAAGAGAGATGTTCGCGGTGCAATACATGGCACTGGCATCGACGCCCTCTACATCAAAGAAGCCAAAAGGCAAGTAAACAATCAGGTAGCAACCACAACCTACATTCTCGGCTACATCCAAACGAGTGAGTAAATGACTGTGTCGCATCCCCAGAACAAGCAATTGAGATTTATCGAGGATCGAACGCCATCATTAAGGTACAACCCTCTCCCTTTTTATTCATGTTTTATACTAACTTATTGCAGGTGTTCGATTGAGAGGAATCGAACCGCCCTCCAGCTCAAAGACCCTGGGTTTTAAAGCATGCGTTGAGCTCTTTTTCCCTTAGACCGGATTTTATCCCGAACGGTTTTACCAGCATTGTTTTTAACGAGGCAACATCCATATGCTACCTACGGAGAACTCATCAAGTATTCAAGTCTCCTATTCAATCAACCTCAAATACTGGGGGGGGGGCATCACCCAGGAGATCACCCCTTGTAAGAAACCGAGCTACGCCTAGGAGGACCTCGGTAGGAGAATGTTGTATTGGGCCAAACGGTCAAATGAATCGTGTCCATGTAGAATAATCGAGCCTCCAAAGGCAAAAAACATATATGCATATATCAAGTAATTGAGGAAGCCCCCTTTGCTTATCAAAACACTTTGTGCCTCAACAAAGTTCACTACTTTCTCATAAGACGGTTTAAAGGCCAGAAACTCTCGAACACTCAGGGACTGTCGTCAACAGTCAGTTCATCGGATCATCGAAAACTTGAATTCGTAAGACCTCGATCAGGCAATTTCGAGCTAATAAGCCCTCAGTGAGGCAACATCAAATCTGTAAGATCTCAGCAAGGCAATACCGAGCTTATAAGACCTCAACAAGGCATACTCAAATTTATAAGACCTTAAAAAGGCATAACCCCGATATTAAGGCCAAGGCTATATATCAAACTTATAAGACCCTTAAAAAGGCATACCCTCAATATAGACGCCAAGGTCATCACACAAGGGGACTAAAGGCTACGGCCAAACATAAAGACTACGGTCGAACTAAAAGGCTACGGCTGAATTAACACGACTCGGATTTGTAAGACCACGATCAGGCAACTTCGAGCTTATAAGCCCTCAGTGAGGCAACATCAAATTTGTAAGACCTCAGCAAGGCATGAGCGAGCTCATAGGACCTCAATGAGGCAATACCGAACTCATAAGACCTCAATGAGGCAATACTGAGCTAATAAGACCTTAATAAGGCATACTCAAATTTATAAGACCATAAAAAGGCATAACCCCGATATTAAGGCCAAGGCTATATATCGAACTTATAAGACCCCTAAAAAGGCATACCCTCAATATAGACGCCAAGGTTACCACACATGAGGACCAAAGGCTACGGCCAAACATAAAGATTACGGTCGAACTAAAAGGCTACGGCCAAATTAACGCAACTCGGAGACGTCCGACTGCCGCTATAAAACTAAAGGCCTCCAAATACTTCAAAAATACTTCGAAAAGAACCGGTTAATCAGGCTACCCTCGGCATAAGCAAAAGGAGCTTCGATAATATCAGCTACGAACAATAAAAAAGGCTTCAAAAATAATCAGCCTTCAATGAAAAGGTTTCAAAAACTCAACCTTCGAGCGAACCTCCCGAGGTACTAAGCTATTGTCACATATCGACTCATAATCAAGGATCTCATTTGAGCCGTCGAAGAGCCTGACGAACATAAAACATGCCAAGGCATAATCAAAACTCCAAAAGTCTTTAACCAAAATGAGGGAAAACTATAGCCATATTAGAGGTCGCATCGGCCCAATCTAAAAAGAGTCTAAGGGCCAATGCGTAAGAGCCTAAGGGCCAATACGTAAGAGCCTAAGGGCCAGCCTAAAGAGCCTAAGGGCCAATGCGTAAGAGCCTAAGAGCCAGCCTAAAGAGCCTAAGGGCTAATGCGTAAGAGCCTAAGGGCCAGCCTAAAGAGCCTAAGGGCCAATACATTGAAAAGCTAAGGGTCAGTGAGCCCGAGTCAAAATTTGACTTGAGGATCGAACATCGAACGGTCAACTATTATCAATCACTCATCGAGCATAAAAACCTGAGGGGTTTATATCATAAGTCCGACACACCGAACTGGTTATCGACAAGCATCGAAATTTATTACAAAAAGGCAAAGGAAACACAAGAAATGACGAAAAGCAAAAATCCATATATATATGATAAAGTTTCACGAAGACATATTTACAAGGCTCACGCCTTGAGGCCTTACACAAAAAAGGACCAAATGAAAACATAACCTACAACCGGGGTTACTTGAGCTGACGGAGCTCCCTCAGAAGTTGTGCCTTCAACGGCCTGGCCCTCGGCCTCCGGAACATAGACGGCCTCCTCCCCCTCGAGGACTTCACCTTCGTCTTCATCATCCTCCGAGCCGCTGGTCGAACCACTGGCTGAACCATCATCGGAAGAAAGCAGAGTTGTCGATTCTTCCTCTAGGGCCTTCACCCTCTCGATCTCGGCAGACAAATCGATGCCCCCTGCATATACATCCTCGAGAGCCTATTTCCGAGATTTTAATCGGGCATGCTCCAAGGCTCGGGATAGTTTATGATCGGCATATTTGGACACCTTCCTAGCTCGAGCATTTGCAGCAGCAGCATCTTTTTGGTACGAGTATATGAGCGCAGAGGCTTCGGACTAAGCTGTAGATAGCTCAGCAACTGATTTGGCGTGGAGATCTCTGTACTTTCAGCTTTCTCCCCTCGCCCCCTGGAACTGGCGCTCAACCGAGGTCAGCTTCTTTTGAAGAGTTTCTTTATCGGAGGATGCCTCATCCATGCGCTGCTTCAGCCCAAGGATTTCGGTATCATCTTTTTGCTTGAGCTGAAAAAATCTAATTAAGGTATCAAACGCTCAATTGACTCAGGCATAAAAATAAGCCCACGAAGGTCATATTACCTGCTCATCGAGATCGGCCCTCTCTCGAGACATCCTCTCTAAATGAGCTCGAAGGTCACCTAGCTCCCCCTCCTTTTGGGCGTTAAGGGCCTTAAGTTCACCCAATTCAGAAACGAGCTTCCTAAATTCGTCCTCACAATGAGCCAACACAGCTTGTGACTTGGAAAAAGCTTGGTTGGAGAGCATCAAGGCCTGAAAACACAGAAGAAGGGAGTCGGAAAAGTAAGAAATGAAACTCAAAATACAGTGGTCAAGTCAAGATTACCTATTTTCGAAGCTTCTCGGCTTCTTCAAAGATCAATGAGGCGTCGATATGGGGGCTTTCCTCAACCCCAGCAAAATATCCTTCAAATATACAATTTTCTCCTGGGGATGCCCCCACGACGGGAATTTTCATATCTTGGGCATCCCGTATTTGCCCAGGAGAGAATGATGGGCCCGGTAGAGGCTCATCTACATTGATCACCTCGATTGGTTCGACAGGGGCCCTCTCCCCCCTTCGAGAGGCTTAATTATTGATTTCTTCGAGTTCATCAACCAGGTGCCCCTCGGCACCCGATGTGTTTTGGTCGTTGGATGGCCTGGGGACTTCGTCTGAGGCCCCTTTAACAGTCCCCTCAGCTCGGGTCGGGACCACCTCGGCAGCCTTCGTTCTAGTAGCCTCCGGCTCAGTAGACTTTGAGGCAACAACACTTCTTCTCCACCTAAGTGCCAGCGGGCAGTCATCACTCTCTTCGCCCTCGGCACAAAGACTTTCAGCCGCTTCCCGAGTTGAGGCCACTGAATCGGCCTCGAGCTTTTGAACTTTAGCCTTTTTTGGATTCGGGGACTCATTTGGTGTTTTCTTCTTTCTCTTTTTTTTCTTAGCAGGCTTCGGGGTATCTGCTTCCCCGAGCGAGGGTTCCCTCATCAAAACAGCCTCTCCAAGGCCTGCACAGGCACAGAGGATGAGAGTACTATCGAGAGATATCTTCTCTAAGGGGATCAAGTATGGCAAAAATAAAAACTCATCGTGGTTTTTGTCCTCCCAACGGGTCTTGGCCAGATCACGCCATACACGCTTAGCATATGGGGAGGTCGAATCGAGTCATCGGACCTAGCTCGGGAGATTCTTGGCGGCACCGGGGTACCACTCGGCAGCTGTATCATCGAAAGGAGTTAATTTATCAAAGCGAGTTGATTCGAAAGCATGATAAGATATCCGATTGCCGAAACATGTTTACTTACGATTCATATTCCATTCCTCAGGGAATGGCATTCTCTCAGCAGGGATCAAGTCCTGGGTCTCGGACGAAGTGGCTCATCCGTCCTCGGTCCTTGCCTTCGTCGATGCTAGCAAAAAAGGCCTTCGGGGATCGACGTTTTAACTTAATCAGGCCATCTCGATAAAGTCGAGGGCTATACAGTCTGCATCCCCTCGACCATGTTCGAGAAATGCCTAATCAGATAAACAAGGCGCCAGAATGATGGATAGATTTGCCCAAGCATCACCTGATATTTTAGGCAGAAATCGAGGATCACTGGGTCTATCGGTGGCGAAGAGGCTCCTACCAGTCCTAAGGTGAAAGGATATGTGTATACGCTGAGGAAATCGGCTTTGTGCTTGGTGATGTCTTCTCCATGTAAAGGGATCTCTACTTGCACCGCCTCCTCCCAACGACAGTCAACCTTCACTTTCTCAATTTCAGTTATTAGGCTGATGTATCGAGACATGGGTTCACATCGTCCCAGAACAGAGTAAGCGTTTTGGATCTGGAAATCGGAAGATGTATCACAGGGCCCGGGGGTACTTTCCTCGTTGCTAGGAGGAACTACCATTTTTCCTTTGGTCGTTCGAGAAGATGATGAAGCTCTTTCCTTTTGTGGAACGGATTTAGAAGTTTTAGCCATCTCTAAAGCGAAAGATCCGAGAAAATGGAAAATGTTGTTAGAAAAGAGAAGGGAGAGTTCAGGGAAATTAAAAGGGGTTAAATGAAATTTTGGAAGCACTGAGAGAGTAGAATCTGCGAGGTTATGAGGCCTGTCTATTTATAAAGTTCGTTTAAGCGTGCTGGGGAAGCCAAAAGGCCAATCGTCGGCCGCCTACAATTAATGATTTTTGGGAATCGTACAAAAAGCAACCCATTAGTCACCTCAACCACTTATGTCGTGATGTTGACGTCAGGACCCAAACATCAGGAACCAGTTTTGTCAGAAAGTACTAAGGACAATCTACGAGTCGGGTTCGAATAGATACTCATTCGGTTATTTAGCCCAAGGGCTACCCGAGTTCGAGCAGGTTCTCACTCAGGGACTATTTATAAAGCCTCAAGGCTATCTTTCTCTCAAGTTCGAGCGAACGCTCACACAATTATTTAGCCCAAGGGCTACCCGAGTTCGAGCAGGTTCTCACTCGGGGACTATTTATAAAGCCTCAAGGCTATCTTTCTCTCGAGTTCGAGCGAACTCTCACTCGATTATTTAGCCCAAGGGCTACCCGAGTTCGAGCAGGTTCTCACTCAGGGACTATTTATAAAGCCTCAGGGATATCTTTCTCTCGAGTTCGAGCGAATGCTCACTCGATTTTTTAGCCTAAGGGCTACTCGAGTTCGAGCAGGTTTTCACTCGGGGACTATTTATAAAGCCTCAAGGCTATCTTTCTCTCGAGTTCGAGCGAACGCTCACTCGATTATTTATCCCAAGGGCTACTCGAGTTCGAGCAGGTTCTCACTTGGGGACTATTTATAAAGCCTCAGGGCTATCTTTCTCTTGAGTTCGAGCGAACTCTCACTCAATTTTTTAGCCCAAGGGCTACCCGAGTTTGAGCAGGTTCTCACTCATTGACTATTTATTAATCCTCAGGGCTATCTTTCTCTCGAGTTCGAGCGACCGCTCGCTCGATTATTTAGCCCAAGGGCTACCCGAGTTCGAGCAGGTCCTCACTCGGAGACTATTTATAAGGCCTCGGGGCTATCTTTATTTCAAGTTCGAACAAATTTTCGCTCAATTACGGGTTGCCCGTGTTTGAGCAAACTCTCGGTTGGGGATTATTTGTAAAAGCCTAAGGGCTATCTTCATTTTCGGATGATCGAGCAAACGCCCACCCGATTGCGAAATCTAAAAGCTGCTTTAGTTCGAGAAGCTTACCACTCGAGGACTATCAACGAGGCCTAAAAAGGCTAAGCTTTATTTCAAAAATTGAGATCCTGCTCTCACTCAAGTCGGACCTGGAAGTCCCGGCGACCTAAATTCGTGTCAAATCAATCCAGGCTTAGTCCAAGGGATAACAAAGAGCTTCAAGGAATATCATATTAACCAATCAAAAACCTAAGGGATTATTATGTTCGGGTCCAGTATTCGGACCGATCAATAGAGTCATACACTTGGATTTTTCACAAGCGAAGGCAAAATGGAGTTCAACACAAGTCGGAGGCAAAATGAAGAAACTCTTATATTAATAAAAGACGATTACAAAAGCCCATGAGGGGTCTTTACACAGAAACAAAGAAGCAAAAAACAACAGCTAAAAAGCCTAATCTACTTTCGAGGGTATATCCTCGGGAGCGACATCTTCGAGAACCGTTTCCTCGGGGACCACATTTCAATCATTTCGAGTGCCTACGTCACGAACGTGGCGTCATCACGAGAGGTTCAAGAAAATCAGAGTCAATATCGTTACTTATCATTTCATTCTAAGAAACGCGGGGACTGTCTATATACGGTCAAAATCAGGAAAGATCGATTTTAAGGCCTTTACGGCATTCCAAGCCCGACCTCGATGGGCTCGAAGCATAGCCTGAGGCTCGGCCCCGAAGCAGTCACCTCGAGAGGTTATATCGAAGGCTCATCATGGCGTGCCTCGAGGCAGCATGAAATCGATGATCGTCATGGAAAGGCGGGAAAGCTCCCAAGGCCATATGATTAGACCTGACCAGGTCTGCAAGAATAGTACAAATCCGTACTGAGCCATCGCACAGCTCTGCCAATAGAATTTCCTCATCATTATTAGACATGTACTATGTTACGATCCCCCCTCCTATATAAAGGGGACCCTTGTCATCTTGTAAGAGGATTCGGATTATCACTAATACAACATTCTCTGCTCTTTTCACTTTAACAATTGTTCTACACATTTATTGCTTATTCTTTCATTGTTCATTCACTGTTCATTTATTGTTCTTCATTTATTGCTCATTTTTAACCACAGCTCGAGGCTCGGTTTTGTGACAAATTTGGTTTGCTTTCCTTATTTTCTTTATTTACACTTAGCATTTATTGCCTAACAACTAGTATTAAAATAAATCACATATTTTTAGAACCACAAAATCAAATATAATTGTAAATACCATTTTCAAGGTAAACAAAGTGCACCGCACTCTATGTCCTGATCTGATGGAAGCGGAGGGGGAACTAGATGTGCGGTCTCCCTAGGAATCTCCTCAGGTGGTGGAGGAGCCGGTAATGGCTGAGTTGGGGTCTCTCCCTGGGCCTCATATCGGGCCCATCTACTGGGGGTACCCTGCTAGTCCCCTCTCCTACTGTTGTATCTCTCCTCTGGCTAGCCATAGTCTTCCTAGTCACCGTCATCTGTGCATGCGAACGCCAACACGTAAGTTCAACTCAAATTTCCTATAACTCAGTTCTACAGCATGATTTAGATTTGAAAAAAGGGTTATCAACTCCTAAATTCCCTGTAGTCCCCTACTTATATAATGTGGTGCACCACACATCTATAAAAAGGACCCTACTAGACATGGCTTGTAGACTCCCTAGGATAGAACTGCTCTGATACCACTTTTGTTACGCCCCGAGCCTGGGGATGAGACCGGCACCCGGTGCCTCATTTATCCTTGCGTACTAACTTGCGACTAAGAGACTCTGGACATATAATATCATACTTTGGTCGGGGACCACATTGCAAGACAATTTGCGAAGCAAAATATAAAATTGAATGGAAACTAACGCTGACTAAATGTCAATATAAAGTTGGGCCGGCAAGGCCGTCATAACTACTACAACTGACAAGCCAACAAAATATACATACAGGGCCTACAAGCCCAACATACTGCACTAACTGACGGATATGTCTGCAAACCTCTACTGATGGTTGTACTGTGATCAGAACAGGGCCCCGACCTACCCAAAGCCTATATACATATATACACTAGATGTACACAAAACTTCTAGAACCGGCAACTCCGGAGGATGTGGAGCTTACCGGTAAAGCTGCATTCGGGCAACACCTACTGAGGAGGTCTTCCCATCTGTCCATCTGAACCTGCACGCATGAAATGCAGTGTCTCCAGAAAAAGAGACGTCAGTACAAAATAATGTACCGAGTATGCAAGGCAATAAAATAACTAAAAGCTGCAACTGAACTAGTAATATAATAATTGGAAGTAACTGGGAGTCAAAGATGATCTGGAGGTATACTTACCTGCTGATACTGACTCAACTCTCTCAATTTAGTAAGTAAAATAAATGTTCAGTCTTATAAGGCTCGGTATATATATAACTGCTCTGCCGTAGTAGACTCGCTCATAGGCACTCGGCCAGACTAGGCTCTGTATCTCGACCAACTAGGCTCGCTCATAGGTGCTCGGCCACAGTAGGCTCGGTATATAATTACCATCTAATCAGAGGTGGCCCAACAGGGGCCTGCCCATCGATTATAGCTCGATGGTAGTGAAAATACTGTAATACTATATATATAGACTCTCTACTCTCTTAACTGGAAGAAGACAATACTCAATTGAATATAAAGTCCCGATAAGGGAGAATATTGTAACTTATGAGACTAGGAAATGTACATAAATTCAGGAATATGAATTTCTCTTTTATGTCTCGTTATCAAACTCATGTAATTATGAGATCATGTCAAAATGAAGGAAGGTCATAATACTAATGAAATACGGATGAAATATGCCAAGTCTGACTAACATGAGGAATGCTATATCTCTATATCTACATGTCAATAATGCATCACAATGATGGTCTCACGTACTCCCACTCTCAGAGTACTCAATCATTCTGTCTCAACTCTAACTCATCACACTCAGTCACTCAATACTATGCGGTATCTGCACTCACTGCTGGTATGTCACACTCCGGAGGGGCGGATGATGCCCATGCGCTAATAAAACCTGTTGCGGCGTGCAGCCTGATTCCATCATGAGTCAATAAAACCTGTTGCGGCGTGCAGCCTGATCCCATCATGAATCAATAATACCTGTTGTGGTATGCAGCCCGATCCAATCATGAATCTATCATACTCGCTGCGGCACGCAGCCCGATCCCATCAATATCACTCACAAACAGGCCCTCGGCCTCACTCAGTCATCAATCTCTCCAGTCTCTCGGGCTCATAACACGCATGTCAATAATCCCAAATCAATGATACATGATGTAACAGTAAATGGCAACAGAGACTGAGATATCATATGCAAATGATAAATGTGACTGAGTATATAACTGCTATTTAAGCAAATAACTCAACAGCAAAAGAACGATTGTTGTGTGTCCCAACAGTACCGCATATAACCTAAACATGTTTTCTAACATAAATCACAGCTCAAATTATCTAACACATGGAGTAAACATGAATAATAACAAGATTAAGTGGCTACGCAGTTTCACCTCAACACCAACCACATAATACATATTTCAGGGATTCATACACTCAGAACCATGTTTAGAAGTGCTACTTACCTCAACCCTTGCAAATCTCTACTCCAACAAGCCCTTTCCTCACGAATCGGCTTCCGAACAACTCGAATCTAGCCACAAACAACTCAATACAATCAACACGAGCTATAGGAATCAATTCCATATGAATAAGCAAAGTTCTTAAACAAAATTCAAAAGTCAAACCCGCTCCCACGCATTGGAATCCAATCAAATTAACAAAATCCGAACACCCATTCAACCACGAGTCCAACCATACCAAAATTACTCAATTCTGATCTCAACTCAACCTTCAAATCCCCAAATTAAAGCCCATGAAGTTTCTACAATTTTTCCTAATTTTTACAACCCAAAACACTAATTAAATGATAAAAACAATGGTAGTTTCATGTATATTAACCAAATCCGAGTTAGAATCACTCACCCTAATCAATTCCTTGAAAATCCCTCCATGAATCGCCCAAATCCGAGGTCTCTAGCTCAAAATATGAGAAATGGGTTCAAACCCTCGATTTTGATATTTAACACTACTGCCGAAATGCCTTTCTTCCGCGAACGCGGAATGTGCCTCGCCTTCGCGAAGCACAAATCATCTTCTGCCAAAAGTTTCTCTTACGCAAAGGCGAGCGCCCAGTTCCAAATGCGATGATCAAACGACCCCATACTTCGCGAACGCGAATCCTCAATCGTGAACGCATAGGTCTAATGCATGAAGTCCCGTAGCTTTCCTCTCTTCTTCGCAGACGCGACTCCCTACTCGCGATCGCAGTGCACAACCTCATCAAGACTTCGCGAACGCATCCCTCTACTTGCGAACACAAAGGAAAAACTTCTCCAGCCTCCCAGATAACCTTTGTGAACGCGAGACTCCTCTTGCGAACGCGTATAAGGAAACCAGACACGAGAAATCTGCAACTTTACAAGGCCAGGTTCAATCTGCAATCAAACCGTAACTCACCCAAGGCTCCCAAGACCTCAACCAAATATACCAACAAGTCCTAGAACATCATACTAACTCGCTAAAAGCCTCAAATCACATCAAACAATCTTAAACCACGAATCACACATCGATTCAAGCCTAATGAACTTATGAACTTCTAACTTCCAAAACTAATTTAGAAACATGCCAAACCAACTCCGATTGACCTCAAATTTTGCACACAAGTCATAAATGACACAACGGATCTATTTCAACTTTTGGAACCAAAATTTGATCCTGGAAACCACAAAGTCGATTGTTGGTCAAACCTCTCAACTCTCTAAACTTCAACTTTTCCCATTTTCGCCAATTCAAGCCAAAATCGTCTACGGACCTCCAAATCAATATCCGGACAAACTTTAAAATCCAAAATCACCCTACGGAGCTATCGGAACCATCAAATCTCTATTTTTGAGTAAATTATGCAAAAGTCAACACCCGGTCAACTCTTTCAACTGAGGCTTCCAACCTTCGTATTAAGTGTACTAACCCATTCCGAAACATCCCCGGAATGAAACCAACCACCCCGGAAAGTCACATAAGAACAAATGAGCATGGAATAAGCAATAAATGGGGGAACGAGGATATAATACTTAAAACAATCGACCGGGTCGTTACAACTGTCTAGTTCGGTATGTGTACAGCTTTATGTTATTTTTGTATTAGTTCAAGCATATTGTTAGTGTTAGTCGTGTTTCTTTCTTTTTATTCTGTTGTATTTTTTTTTTGTTATTCAATTCAGTACTATACTATCAGAGTATATAGTATACTTTAACAATATATGTATATAATTTTGTCCTTTTTTTGCAGCACATCAATATTATATTCTACTATCTTAGAAAGAAGGCAAAATATATAATTAATATGCCAATCAAGGTCACAACTACAAGTACTCTTTTTAATAATATATTTCAAAGGGTTTATGCAGAATCTGTAAAAGATGGGAAAAAAAGATCATTTGATTAATAAATCACACGATTGAAAGGCCCCGGAAAATTTCGCTAAGTAAATTAGGATTTCGTGGTGTCATGTAGGCTAATTATAATGTTTTATGTGCTATTAACATGATGGGCATCAATTGGATTTGGTAAATAAGTATATGAGTCACATAATAAGTAATTTGGGGTCTAATGGGAGGCCTAAGTCTAAGTCACGTTAGAAAATTCCTTAATGGGCTAAAATTCCAAATGAGTTTGCACAAGTCCCTACTTTGAACGAGCATATCTATATATATACAAGGTCTTATGTGATGAACAACCTATCAAATGAAAGGTCTTCGAGTCTAAGTTCCAACTCTTCAAACCGTTCATCATTTGGATATTCCTACACAATGTTATGATCAAATTACCAAAGTCTGGAAAAATGCAATCCTGTGTCGAATCTGCGATCGCAAATATGCCACATTTTGGTCTCTGCGATCGCAGATTTGTTGCAGATTGGGCCAGTGTTGCCCAGTTTTGGGCACCTATTTCACAATGCATTTTGCGGCCCACATTCGTGTTTTGCGGTCCATTCTGCGATCGCACACCCGAATTCGGAGGGTTAATCTTCCTATTTTTATAACCCAACCCTATTTTCATAAATAGGTTGAGGGGCTTCATTTGGGGTTATTTCCTACTGATTTTAGAGAGAGATGAGAGCATATAGAGAGAGAAAGGAGGGGACTAGCTTCATAATCATCCAAATCTTGCTCAAGTCTTCAAGAATCAAGGAAGATAACCATAGATTATCCTCCATCCGGGTAAGTCCTACTTCCAAAATTTCATGCAGGAGGTTAAAGCTTCAAATATGTTGTGGAGGTTAGAAATAGGCCATGCATATAGGACTAAGTTGTAGTATGTGATGTTAAAGAACTAATATGGGTAGTTCATGTTAAAATTGGTTGAGGGAGGAAGGAATTGTCATTTCTAAACCTTGTAGTCTACTTTACATGTTAGGTGTTTGATGAAATTCCTAAGAGAGTTACACCATGAGTAATCTTCCTAATTATTAATCGATTTCCGCTATCTCCTTATAGATTATTATTGCTAGAGGTGTGGTGTATTGTAGAAACTTAAGGGGAAGCTCTTTGAGGTATGTATGGCTAAAACCCCTTTTATTAGAAATCGAGCTCCGTTGGTGTATATGCAAATGTGGTAAGACTGAAATTGGATTGATGAATTGATTGTTATTTCACATGAGTTGGTGTTGTGAAAATGTATGTGGAAGGTACTTCTTCATGTGTTTATTGTGTTTCCTTTGTAAATGGAGGATGTGTGAAGAACATGATCTATGTGCTAAATGCCTAAATGTCATGCCAAGGTTACATTAGGACTAATATGCCAAACTAGATGAATTCCTCTCTATGCTTATGACTTAAATTGCATTTGTATGTGCCTATGGTCTTAACTGGCAAAGTAAATATTAAAAATGGGAAAAATGTGAAACGTGAGTTATGGAATGTGGTAATTGTGGCCGGAATGCCTAGACCTCAATGTCAGGATTTAAATTGAGATTGTCATGCCAACTATGTGAAATCTTATCTATGTTTACACTTGAATTGCTCCTATTTTTACCTGTTATCCTAAATTGCAATGTTTGTATTGAAAGTGGACATGATGTGGAAATTGTGGCCCTAAGTGCCTATGAACTAATATATGTGAAACAAAAATTGAAGTGAGATGATTAATGGAAAAGGGTAACGTCTTGGTAAGACGTCTTAGCCGATCGGGCCGTGATGGACGCCATGCTACACACGTGGTGGTATTATGCTGATATTGAAATTGGAAAGTGAGGATGAAATTGTGATTGAGGTAACATCTTGGTAAGACGGCTTAGCCGATCGGGCCGTGATCGAACGCCATGTTATACACACGTGGTGGTAATGTATTGATAATTGAAACTGGAAAGTGAGAGTGAAATAATGGTAACATCTCGGGGAGACGGCATAGCCAATCGGGCCGTGATCGGACTCCGCTCAAGGAAGCGGTGGTAATGTGGATAATGATGCAACTATATGGAATGCCCCAAACTAAAGTTATGGAAATTGCATGAAAGCTTTGTGATCCCTTATTTGTATTTGATGATGTGGTGATTGTTTAAAGCTTTATTGATTCTTATGATTTCTTTATTCTTGTATGGTTGTTCTTTTTGATGAGATGGTGTTTAGTTATACATACTAGTTCTATTCGACGGCCGTCCCTTTTGCCAGGGGCGCTACATCTTTAAATGGATGTAGGTGTTTCCATAGCAGGCAGTGTTGNAATTGAAACTGGAAAGTGAGAGTGAAATAATGGTAACGTCTCGGGGAGACGGCTTAGCCGATCGGGCAGTGATCGGACTCCGCTCAAGGAAGCGGTTGTAATGTGGATAATGATGCAACAATATGGAATGCCCCAATCTAAAGTTTCAGAAATTTTTTAAAAACTATGTGAACCTCTCATATTGTTGACGTGGTGCTTATGTGAAGCTTTGTTTTCCTTATGATGTCTTTTTGTTCTTGTATGATAGTTCTTTCTAGTGAGATGGTTTTTAGTTATACATACTAGTGCTATTCGACGGCACTAACGTCCCTTTCGCCAGGGGCGCTACGTCTTTAAATGGATGTAGGTATTTCCATAGCAGGCAGTGTTGGTCGCAGCTAGTGACGCATCTTCCTTTCAGCTGACTTGGTGAGCCCCACTTCATTTCGGGGTCCTGTTTCATCTGTTTATCACGTACTTTTGTATTTTGAGGTATAGCCAGAGCCTTGGTTTCGGCATTTCCATATTATTCTTCAGTTGTATTTAGAGGCTCCGTAGATAGGTCGTGGGTGGAGTTTGATAATGGGGAATTGAATTAGAAATATTAATATTTGGCAAAGATGTAGAAAACTTGTAATATTTTTGAAAATTATGAATGAAGTTGCTAATGGAAATGAAATGGATATCGTTAATGATATATGTATAAAGTATGATTAATGGAGCTCATCTCCTCTTTATTCATGAATTAGTTTGGGGTAGAATGAAACCTAATAGGCTTGCTCAGTCGGGTTTACTCGGTTGAGCGCCGGTCGCGCTCCTCGATTTTTGGGGCATGACAAACTTGGTATCAGAGCCTAAGGTTTTAAAGTGTCCTAGGATGTCTCGGAGCCGTGTCTAGTAGAGTCCTTCTTATCGGTGTGTTGTCGACCATATCTATAAGTTGGAGGCTATTCGGACATTTAGGAATTTCACCATTCTTTGATACTCCAGATCGTGCGGTAGAACCCAAGATAGGGAGCTAATTTCCTAGCTATGTCTTATTCTCCAGATGAGTAATCTCGATACAATAATCCCCGAGTTTGAAGCATTAAGAAGGGAATGACCCCACCATTGAATCTGAGGGAGATTGCCCAAGCGTTTGTTATGAGAATGTATCGAGCCATGGAGTGATTGGTAGAACTTGTTGCTAAGGGGAGTACCCTTGTTCCTATTAATGTCACGGCACCACCGGCTAATGTAGTATATTTGTATGTTACCAACGTGTGTTAGGGATGTGGAGTCGAGGGGCATCGATTAAGTTATTGCCCTATCAACCTAAAGTCACCAAGTAAGTCACTCCCTAGTACATCATTATGAACAACACAAAAATTTTACTCATTGCACGTCTACATCCTTATTAAAGGGTTCTAATAAACATGGTCTTAATAAGAGGTGAGTCACAAAAACTTGTGTGTACCTACTCCTTGAAGGAGACGTATTGTTCGTGAATCCACTCTATCACAATTCTCTTATTTACATCCTCTTGTGGAATTAAGTTCTATAAATAAGTCCTTGAATGGAGTTATAACTCTAGGATTAATACTGTCCACTTTCTTTCCTAAATTTTCAACTGGGGACTACATCCGATGAATTTGTTACAAAATCTTTTTATGGACAACGTCTGCTCATTTGTGCCTATGCATGCACCGTCGTAAAGTTTACCTATGTGGTGTCAAGTTCCATGTAAAGCATCCCAGTGTTGCGATCCTTCTTGAGTCACTCTTTTACTCACTTGTGTATATGGCTTATATGGTTTGAACAATCACTCTACTCTCTTGCGAGTATCATCATGAAAGCTTCTCAATATCTAGTAACATAAGAGCATAACATAACACCTATCACATGAGTGCATGTCAATCGAGATGGTCATCGTGTGCATAAAGTCTCTCTGAAAAATTTTAGATCCTCACNTCATATGTCAAAGCTTTTCTCTCAGTCAAGTCTTATAGCATCTCCCAATGTGGCTTGTAATAGCTGGTTGTGTAGAAGTGTGTTGTAGTGCTTCATTATGAAGTAGAGTTGCTAAACGTAATTGGATTTTTGAATTCTGGAGCTATACATCACGTGACTACATACAGAGATCTTCTCTCAGAAATGTAGCTTCTCGTAATCCCTTTATATTACCACCCTTCCTAGTGGTTACAATGTAAAGATTACTTCCAGAGGCTCTCTCACTTTCTTTTCATTTATCTGCTCTGCTTGTCCCTGTGACTAGATAACTTAGGTTACTTTTCCCCGATAAATGCATTAAGACGTCTCATTCTTTCAAACTTATCCATGTGGGCACTTTGGGGCCTTGTTTTATACCAACTCGTAATGGTTTTAAGTACTTTCTTGCCATTGTTAACAATTTTCTAGGGCTACGTGGGCTTGTCTCATGGGTTCCAAAAGTAACGACTTCCCCTAAGTTCAAACTTATATTTCCATGATTTCAAACCAAAGTGCGTCCCCTTTTCAAAAGTCTTAAATGGGTTGGATTGGATGGGTTACGTGGCCTTCTGCTAAATCAGCTTCTAGGATTATTGACAACGTCATTGTCATGTGCAGGAAATTTTGCTACGCCTGGCATTCAACCTCCTTAAGGAGGATAGGAGTTTTAATTGTCCTTCTTCCCGGAGCGTTACGTCAACCATTAGAACCCCTCTAACCAATACATGATATCACCCATATGGTAGGAGTTCCTAGCTATGTGGTTTCACTCGTGAAAGGTTGAGCTTAGATGCCTTCAGATTTTTGCACATATCATGAGCATATTGATTTGGAAGACCAGTTGTCGTATCTTTAGTTCTCTCATATAGAGTCAATTATCAGGAAAGGTTAGGCTGTTTGCAATATGATAATCTTATAGGTGTTCCACTTCTTTTCATCCTCATAGGCTTGTGGCGTAGATTTCTTGTGTCAGTTAATGTTAGGAGTGTAATTCAACTTCATGTATTTTGAAACCCATATCGCATTCAAGGTGCTAGAGTATTCTCATTCTTGATAAACGGATTTTCCCTACACTCCAGGAGATGACTAGGTCACGTACTTGAATATTCCTCCTTAATGATTCCTATTGCCAATGTACTAGTTACCCATATGCCTCATTTGTCTAATAATTAATGTCGTCACAACGATTAACCATGTCAGTATTGTTAGCAGTAATTTTCATGTCCCTTAGCATATAACCTCAGAAAGTATTCTGCTCAGCGCATTAATGAATTCCTGGATAACTCCAACCTGATCTTGAACTCTGTTGTCCCTCATTGTATTAAATCCATTGGGTATTGAAGGTCCAAACATGTCAAATGGGGATCATCCCCGTGTGATCACATATATTAGATAGGTAATTTTATGGTCAGTGTATGATAGCATATCTTAGAGTAATTGTGGAAGGTCATCAAAAGTTTAGCGTGGGTGTTCGCGTAGAGATTTAGAGTTTAGGAATGTGAATGGGTTATTCTCAATATTTTCCCTCTAAAGATGTTATGTGAATTGATAATGAAGGTGGAATAAGTGTAGTTCACATTAAGCCCACTAGGAGTATGAAGTTTCCCCATAGTTGTCCTCGATATATTTTGTGTATTCACATGTGTATGTCTACGAAGGTAGTTGGAGATCCTTTGTGTATCATTCCGGTGGAAATTATTGAAGGTGAAGTTAATGGATAGTTAGCTTATGCGAGGTATGTAGTTGTTATCCTTGTCCAGGTATCATTGTGATAATGTAGTGCTTGTAATGCTGAGGTTCGTGTTATTGATATATATATATTGTGGTGCTTTATCGAGTTGTGGACGTATTTTTAGTATGGTTTTGGTGGTTCTCTGGCAGGTGGATAGTCCTAGTTACAAAGGAGACTCTACCGAAATTTCTGAAAAATTTGGGAGTTAATCAAAATTTAGGGACTTGAGGTAGGTTAGAAAAGAGACATGTTATGTTAAAGTGTTTGGGGTGGACTCTACTCCTCATTCGAGGACGAATGATCCTAAGGGGGGGAGAATGTAAGGTCCCGGAAAATTTCGCTAAGTAAATTAGGATTTCGTGGTGCCATGTAGGCTAATTATAATGTCTTATGTGCTATTAACATTATGGGCATCAATTGGATTTGGTAAATAAGTGTATGAGTCATATAATAAGTAATGTGGGGTCTAATGGGAGGCCTAAGTGTAAGTCACGTTAGAAAATTCCTTAATGGGCTAAAATTCCAAATGAGTTTGCACAAGTCCCTACTTTTAACGAGCATATCTATATATATAAGGTCTTATGTGATGAACAACCTATCAGATGAAAGGTCTTCAAGTCTAGTTTCAAACGCTTCAAACCGTTCGTCATTTGGACATTCCTACACAATGTTATGATCAAATTACCAAATGCTGGAAAATGCGATCTTGTGTCTAATCTGCGACCGCAAATATGTCGCATTTTTGACTCTGCGATCGCAGATCTGTCGCAAATTGGGCCAGTGTTGCCGAGTTTTGGGCACCTATTTCGCGATGCATTCTGCGGCCCACATTCTTGTTTTACAGTCAATTCTGCGATCGCAGACCCGAATTAGGAGGGTTAATCTTCCTATTTTTATAACCCGGCCCCATTTTCATAAATAGGTTGAGGGGCTTCACTTGGGGTTATTTCCTACTGATTTTAGAGAGAGATGAGAGCATATAGAGAGAGAAAGGAGGGGCCTAGCTTCATAATCATCCAAATCTTGCTCAAGTCTTCAAGAATCAAGGAAGATAACCGTAGATTGTCCTCCATCCGGGTAAGTCCTACTTCCAAAATTTCATGCAAGAGGTTAAAGGTTCAAATATGTTGTGGGGGTTAGAAATAGGCCATGCATGTGGGACTAAGTTGTAGTATGTGATGTTAAAGAACTAATATGGGTAGTTCATGTTAAAATTGGTTGAGGGAGGAAGGAATTGCCATTTCTAAACCTTGTAGTCTACTTCACATGTTAGGTGTTTGATGAAATTCCTAAGAGAGTTACACCATGAGTAATCTTCCTAATTATTAATCGATTTCCGCTATCTCCTTAGAGATTGTTATTGCTAGAGGTGTTGGTGTATTAAGGGGAAGCTCTTTGAGGTATGTATGGCTAAAACCCCCTTTTATTAGAAATCGAGCTCCGTTGGTGTCTATGCAAATGTGGTAAGACTGAAATTGGATTGTTGAATTGATTGTTATTTCACATGAATTGGTGTTGTGAAAATGTATGTGGAAGGTACTTCTTCATGTGTTTAATGTGTTTTCTTTGTAAATGGAGGATGTGTGGAGAACATGATCTATGTGCTAAATGCCTAAATGTCATGCCAAGGTTACTTTCTAATATGCCAAACTAGATGAATTCCTCTCTATGCTTATGACTTAAATTGCATTTGTATGTGCCTATGGTCTTAAGTGGCAAAGTAAATATTGAAAATGGGAACAATGTGAATTGTGAGTTATGGAATGTGGTAATTGTGGCCGGAATTCCTAGACCTCAATGTTAGGATTTAAATTGAGATTGTCATGCCAACTATGTGAAATCTTATCTATGTTTACACTTGAATTGCTCCTGTTTGTACCTGTTATCCTAAATTGCAATGTTTGTATTGAAAGTGGACATGATGTGGAAATTGTGGCCCTAAGTGCCTATGAACTAATATATGTGAAACAAAAATTGAAGTGAGATGATTAATGGAAAAGGCTAACGTCTTGGTAAGACGGCTTAGACGATCAGGCCGTGATCGGACGCCATGCTACACACATGGTGGTATTGTGCTGATATTGAAATTGGAATGTGAGGATGAAATTGTGATTGAGGTAACGTCTTGGTAAGACGGCTTAGCCGATCGGGCCGTGATCGGACGCCATGTTATACACACATGGTGGTAATGTAATTGATAATTGAAACTGGAAAGTGAGAGTGAAATAATGGTAACGTCTCGGGGAGACGGCTAAGCCGAACGGGCCGTGATCGAACTCCGCACAAGGAAGCGGTGGTTATATGGATAATGATGCAACAATATGGAATGCCCCAAACTAAAGTTATGGAAATTGCGTGAAAGCTATGTGATCCCTTATTTGTATTTGATGATGTGGTGATTGTTTAAGGCTTTGTTGATCCTTACGATTTCTTTATTCTTGTATGGTTGTTCTTTCTAATGAGATGGTGTTTAGTTATACATACTAATGCTATTCGACGGCACTAACGTCCCTTTTGCCGGGGGCGCTACATCTTTAAATGGATGTAGGTGTTTCTATAGCAGTCAGTGTTGGTCTCAGCTAGTGCCGCATCTTCCTTTCAGTTGACTTGGTGAGCCCCACTTCATTTCGGGGTCCTATTTCATCTGTTTATCATGTACTTTGTATTTTGAGGTATAGCCATAGCCTTGTTGCCGGCATTTCCATATTACTCTTCAGTTGTATTTAGAGGCTCCGTAGACAGATTGTGGGTGGTCTCGGGTATTAAAAATTTGAACTAGATATGTTGTTATTCGGTAGAATGTTACCTTCGTATCTATTAGTTGTAATAATTTGGTTAGTATGATTGAATTGTTAATGAAAGACAAAGATAAAAATTGTTAATATAATGCTCATGAAGTAGGATTTATGTAGTTCATCTCCTTGTTATGCATGAATTAATTTTGGATAGAATGAAACCTAATAGGCTTGCTCAGTCGGGCTTGTTTGGTTGAGCGTCGGTCGCACCCCTCGGTTTTGGGGCGTGACAACGATATCATGGAGTACATGACAGGATTTCCGATGTATTGCAACACTCCGTGGAACCGAATTGATCATTTCCTCTTTCTAATTAATTTGGCAGACAAATGGAATTGGATATTAGGATGCGTATCATTCTATAAAAGATGTTTCTATGTATATGACTCCCTATGTAGTCAAAAGCACAAAACGTTATTCAAAATGTGGAAGAGGTATATGTTGTGTTGATCCCCATGTTTTTGGTTAGCGATGACTCTTGAAATCAAAAAAGTGACATTGTAGTAGAAACATAACTGACCCCTTTGAGATTGAATTGCTTACAAATCTACCAACAGAGCAAAATTCTTAAGAATAGTTACTTTTTTACTGTTTTCTTCATTCATATTAACATTTTCAATACAAATTAATTTTGTTTTCTATTCATTTATTTTATTTCAAAGATTGTAGGGTGTATGTTGCAAGCTTTGCTGAGTACATTATTGAAGCTCTTCCAATGCATGTTGACAATTTTGATGTGGACGGTCTTCGAGCCAGGTTTGGTATACTACTGTGGAATTATGGGAGGAACAAGCAATTTCATGGTGAATCAAGGGAGTCTAAAGTTCCAGGTGTAACAAAAGTGACCCATGGAAAAAAGTGTGCCCATTTTGTTAAGGAATTTTATAGAAATATTATATTTTGGTGCACCACTTGTATTTCTGAACAGAATTTTGTTTAGCCATATTAGTACAATACAGCAATATACTAATAAGGTATACAGATATACTATTTTGGTATCATATTTGTCACGCCCCAAACCTGAAGAGGCGTGGCCAGCACCCAGTGCCATACTCGGCCCGGGTGTACCACTCTGTAACTATGAACTATGGAGAGGTAACCCTCAACTTAGGCTAATGAGGCCATATTCTAGATCATCTGAAAATAACGTCTACAACCATTAATACCAAACTAAACATCTACATAGGGCTACTAAAGCCACAATACTAATATAAAAATATGCATGACTCATCTACAAGCCTCTAGGGATAACTGAACAGTATCATGGTCGGGACAGGGCCTCGATCTAACCATCAAACCTGTATATATAATATGGACTCCAAGGTATAAACTTGGTAACTCCGAGGAAGTGGATCTTACCAACCAAGATGATGTTTGGCTTTGTCTACTGGGAAGGTCTATCCAGCTGTCAATTAGGACATGCAGGCATGAAATGCAGCGTCCCCAACAAAAGGGACGTCAGTACGAAATAATGTATCGAGTATGTAAAGCAATAGAATAATTGAAAGCTGAAACTGAACTGATAATATAATAACTGAAAGTACCTGGGAGTCAAATACAGTTTGAAAATATGCTTACCTGCTCATACTGACTCATCTCTCTCAATATAGAAAGTAAAATAGTTGTCCGGCCCTATAAGGCTCGGTATATGTAACTGCTCTGCCGTAGTAGGCTCGCTCATAGGCGCTCGGCCATACTAGCCTCTGTATCTCGGCCATTCTGGGCTCGCTCAAAGGTGCTCGGCCATAGTAGGCTCAGTATATAACTTACCATCTGATCAGAGGTTGCCCAATAAGGGCCTGCCCATATACTATAGCTCGATGGTGGTGAAGTAATACTGTATTAATATATACATACATACATACATACATACATATATATATATATATAGTCTCTACTTTCTTGGCTGAAAGATGACAAAAATAAGCTGAACATGAAGTCCCGATAAGGGAGAATACTGTATCTTATGACACTAGGATAATGTTCATAAATTCAAGAATAAGAACTTCTCTTTATGCCTCGTTATCAAATGCATGGAATTACGGGATCATGCCAAAATGAAGGAAAAGTTTTGCCTTAACATAACTTAACTCCATTGAGTACTTAATACCTTCCAAGCAATTCTTCAAACAACTCAACTCAATCTACCACGGCATAAGGAGATTCAAAATCAGTGCTAAGTAAAGGCTAAGTACACAACTTAAACTAGTAGCTCATTTACGTAAATTTAGGCAGCATCTTCCCTGTAACAAGACCATCCTCCAATACCATATACCAAAAAACACAAGAACACAACGATAAAAATATGTATGCATCATTTTCCAACCTTATCTCCATCACAATATACCACAAAACAGCCCACACACCCTAATCACTTCATACATAAAACGACAACCAAAGTAGTGCCAAACAGCCTAAAAAATGTAACGTCGAACGACAAGCCCACCATTCTGTCATTATGTGGTGTTTCTCCACCTTTTCTCCTCCAAAATTCCATAAAACATAAGCACAAGAGGCCAACACGAATGGACTACTAAACAGTCTACTAAAAGTGAAATAAATCGAACTCACGGCTTCCGATCACCGTCCCGTGAGTTCTAACTATTATGAAACGAATTTATCAACCTTCCTTGACATTTAAAAGCTTAAATACAGAAAGTAGGCCTTTTATAAACTACTAAGTACCTTCCAAAACTCAAACTACAAAGAAAAAGAGAGGCGATATAGCGATACTTACGTCGTAGGGATCGTTCTAATGTTATCGCTTCTTTATTTCGTACCAGGGATGTTAATCTTCTTTGAAACCCTTGTAGAGAGCTTAAGTTATGTTTTTGGGGGTTCTCTGGTCGTGTTCTAGGAAAAATGAAGAGAAAGACGATTTAAAGCCCTATATATATCAACTTTTGAAAAGTCAAAGAGGTACTAGCTTGGCACCCTAGCATTGTCCCTTTTCCGACGCTTATATCTTTTTATCCGGATGTCGTATGAATGAAAGGTTAAGAGATTTAAAAACTAAATTCAAATAATTCAATTTGGTATATAATATATTCCAAAAAGTCCTCATATAACACACGAAATGAATTGCTCAAAAAAGCATCAGTGACACACCTGCTTGTCACCTATGCAGTCTACGCAGTTTCGCGAAATTGTACATATCTCTCTACTCCGATGTTGTATCAAAGAATGATTTAATGAGTTAGAAACTAGACTCATATATATATAATTTGGTAGGTGTATAATCCCATAATTCCAAGAATATTTGGAGAAAAGCTCAGCTACATTTGACCTAATTTTTAGCGCATTTATGAATGTAACTTATGATGACCTTTTCCAACTTTTGTTCCACAACTCACTTGACTTCGAAACATAACACACGACTATCATACGACTAAAATATCTCATAACATAATCTCCTTATTATTTTAAGCTCCCTAGTCTCACCCTAAAAGTACATGTTACAACATTCCCAACTTGTCGACTTTCGACGAAACTTATTTTCTTCAATTCGCCTAGCTTCTAAGCCTTCAAACCCTCTTGGTATTTGGTATTCATGATCATAAATATTTGTAACCTCCACGCTAACTTGATTAACTAACTTTGTAGACTTTTCAAAGATGATTTCATTTCTGATCTTACATCAATTGACTTACGACGTACTCTTACATACGAAAACATGGGGTGTAATAACATTCCCCCCTTTGGAGCATTTGTCCTCGAATGTTGGCTGATGCGCTTATAAGTCTCATAACCCATAGTTGTTATGAATATTTTAATACTATCCTTGCTATCTAGGCAACTGTTCTGTGAATAAATCCGAAGGCCAGGGCATTCCCCCCTTAGGCTTGTTTGTCACACCACAACTTGTTGTCGGAATTCTTCCAATCTCGTAACTGTTGCGACCTTCTGTCATGTAGCCTCTACGACTTTGTCCTTGTATGTGCGCCTATACGAATCTTCTGTCCTTTTTCCTCCAGCTTTTAGCCAATCTCCAGGCCTCACATTGGGAACATATATAGAACTATGACAAGTTGTTCCTCCTGGTATATATAGGTGTACTGAAGTTCTTCGCTCGATACTTTGTTGAACTTACTACGGTTGCTATATCTTGTTTCGTAGCCTTGTAAATCTATCATTATGGCTTTACTACATCTAGGTAGGTTATACTATACCATAACACTTACTTCAGTTCATTATTACCGAGGTTTGATACCCAACACCAGGTTACCCTCTCGCTGCTTATCCTATATGTATAAATCTATGTCCTTTAGTTCTTCCCCATTACTGTTCATCTTAAGAATGACGACCTAATCTTATCTCATATTTTGGAACTTTTATCCGCCTATTGTTGATTCACGTTAATGTTGATCTATAATCTACCACTGATAACTTGAAACCTCTAACATAATACATTATCGTTAGGGCTCACATCTCATCGGAGAACATCTGAAGTCATTTGCCTGATCCACCAAGGGACGATACAATACTTCATTAACCGTATTTCATAGTATCCCAACGTGGTTCATCTTATGGGGGTATTCTAATCCTGTGCAATTCATGAAATCCTTTTTTCTCTAAATCATTACTCAATCGAAGGCCTAAATGTCATGCACTTATCATTTATCACAATTACACCCTTATTCTACTACCAGGGTAGCATTCCCTCTTTTCTAAATGCTCTTGGTCTTAAACTTCTCGGGTTCATTCAGGCTGTACTGTGTTTTTTATAACTTACAGAAAATATAAACTCTGTTGTTTCTATGGGTTTAATCCCGAGAACCTACCTATTCTCGTCACCTTTTCACTTACCTTTTCTTATCCTTACTCTCGTTTACCTAAAACCTTGTCGCTCTTTAAAACTTGAGCCTGCAACCTACATATATATATTTATACTACTCGTAACCTTCGTTTAACTTGATAGCACCACAGATTTCCTTATGTTATTCTGGAACCTCAAGCGAGACATCACATCGTCTGTAAATCTTCTTTACTCTCTTAACTAGACCTCTCGGTACCTAGAAACCATAGGCTAGAAGATATGCCACTGAAGACACAACTATCATCTGTGAATACTGAATCAAAGTGCTTCTAACCCTCTATTTGAAGCCTAGACTATTCACAACCTTCTGCACTCGAGTATATCGTACCTTCTTCACATTTACCTTACTTACCTTTAAATCTTGCATCGTATCTTCTGTTGCTTTCATAATCTCCCTTCCACCTCTGGTGCATACACAATCCGACGGGAGCTTCACACTGACTTCTTATGAGGATGTACTCTTTTAACTGGCTTTATCGTAGAGCCGTTATAGAATATGGCTGTTGTACTATCTCTCTTATACCTCTGATATTAAGGGTGATTTTGCAGTATTCTGAATCATGATTTCTATAATTATCTTGGTCTAATAATTAGACTCCTGATTCACTTACCTGATGTAACTCATTAGTTTCCTCTTCTCTCTCAACCTTTAAGTAGTCTTAAGCTTTCTTCTGATCTGCGATTCGTGGTATTAGATATTACTTTCGCCTTTGGTGGATGCTATGGAACATCCATAATATAATCTTCTAACAATTAAAGCCTTTGTTTGTGAGGTGGACTCAATTCTTTCTTTTAACTTATACTGGAGTCTACTATAGCTCTAGGAATGTCAACGTATATGCTGCATGGATAATACTCTGAAATGTTAAGTGCGGTCATAACGTAACTAACTCTAGGTCATTGATCAAATAATTCCTTTCGTGCTTTCTCAGCTTTATTTAAAAGTAAGCACTTACTTTTCCTGATTGTTCTGCCACTTGTTGCATGAGAACTTGGCTTATCTTAGTGCCTATACCTATTGGGATTTCGTGTAAATCACATGATCTCGAATATTACTTTTGTTTCCACATTCATTAGCCACGATAGGTGTCACTTTCTTATGGAGTGTATACAATATTGTAGTGAGACTGTTGTTATAAGATCATTTTCTCTTTATATCACTATGCTTAGCTTGAAGCCTTCTTCCTTATTCTCTTAGCTAGTCTTTCATTGCAGTGCTTAGGGAAGACCCTCTGACTCTTGTAAAGCTTCAAGCTTATTACATTGTATAACCCACAAAATTTTTGATGTTCTTACTCGCCTATCATTATCCTTAGTTACTTACCTCCACGCCCTTGTGCTCGTAGGGTTGCTTCTAAATTGACATTTCGATTGTCTCCCTAGTGGCACTTTCTTTTATTTCCATAACACTTATAATGTACCTTCTACTACCCCAACTCCTATCTGAATATTTCTCAAGGATTACGATGTCGTATTTGCGAGATTGAATTTCCTATGTTGTGTTTCACTACGTTTATTTTGCATGATCTACTGATTTATCTGAGACCTCTTGTCTAGCCATAACTAAGCTCTTCCTGAATCAACTACTAACTACTCGTCAGTCCATGCTCATATTTATATTCTGCGTAACCTCTCTTGGGTTATGTCTTTTGTCTTAACTTACCTTTTGCACTGGCTCCTAATGTATCAAGTGTTCTTTCGCACTTTTTTATCAATAACATCTAGTGTGGGAACCCTTACTGCCTCTCCCCGGCGTCGTGCTTGCATAATGTTCTGGAGTCATAGCATATCTGTAGGATCTGAATAAATACAATATCATTCCTTTGGCCATTTTACCACATTCTTCCTTTATTATTCCATAGTTACTTCAACCACTTAACTCCGACTTAATACCATAAAACACCATCTTCACCCCTTTAGGGGAGTGTTAACATTTAATGCTATGAAGACTTACTTATAAATATTTTACCTCTTCATCTTCGACGTCTTTTCACGTCTTCATTAACTCTTAGTCGCCTTGCGGTAACCCTTCTGTACCAAGGATAATTGAATATCTTACGCATGACGTGACACCTAGTGTAACTGGCACACTTAGTCCCTTAAGCTTAACTTTGCTCAAAATTTTTGCTTTGGCAGAGCGTCTTCCTGAATTACCTTTAAAGGTTATTCTTCTATTGTCCATTCTATTATTGCTGGAATGCGATCTTTGAAATTCTCTTGATATCGACTATTATCACCTCATTTGATCCCTAATTGATGTGCAGATTATCTTGTTGACTAGCCCATGCTGATTTCTCTTACTCCGGGGGTCTAATTTTTGTTCCGGTAATCACATTGGACTCACCAACTCATTTCTCGAAATAAGGATATGACTTTTGGCCAATACTCTTTTATTGTCTCAAGGCATGTCACCTTTGGTCTTTTCCTTCACTTGACTATAGACTCTGTCATCATATCATATTTGATTCACCGTTATCACCTATTTATCACATCTTACTCATAATACTTGATTTACTCTCTTCTTATTCTCCTACTAATATTTTCATCTATTACCTTATTCTGAAAACTTCAACAAAATATTATTTCGCTCTTAGCTCCCCTTGCTCTATCCACAGGCTCTTTGGGTCGCCTAGCATTCTCTCTTTACTAGGGGCGGGAGCCATACAAAGGTAAATATTTATCCCTTCTAGGATTGCATTGCCTATCTTCTAAAAAATTTTGGACATTCTAGTATTTACATCTAAATGTACTATTCTAGAGTGCACCATCGGGGTGTCTCACACGAAGAACTATTACCACGTTTGCAATATCCTTTGGAATGTCAGCTAATGCTAACAATCCATCCACCATTTTGGGTTACTCTGAGCCTAGCTAGATCATTATATGCCATCCTTCTCTTAATTAGTATATGTTAGCTCCCACAGGGCATAACTAAGATGGGTGTGGCCATTTGTACATACTTCTGTTACTCTTGACGGTAACTCAAATACTTATATTTCTATGCATGAATTTTAAATGCTGATAATCTTCACTAACTGGGTACCTCGTACCCTTCTCCACCTTGCTTCTTTTACTTATTGAAACTTGAATCTACCTTTTGATTCTCTCGTTTCTTTTTACTATATGGGTGGATAAATATTCGTGGCTTAGGGATCCTTACCAAGAAGCTTACACATCTTAGTACACACATGATCTGTTAAAGACCTCACATTTACTAATCATAAGCATGATGCAAAATCGAGTTCTTCTGACTCAAATCTTCTACAGCCACATTCAATCTCTTACCAGCTGTCTTTCTAGATGTAGGTATCGTTGTATTATGAATAAAATAAAATATAGGAGTTTGAATTCTTACAATTAAGCTCTACCACACGATCTATAGTAAGAAGAAAGATTGACAATCCAAAATGCCCTGTAGCCTCCTGCTTATAAGTGTGGTGCACAACACACCATAAAAAAGACTCTACTAGACACGGCTTGTAGAGTCCCTAGGATAGAACTGCTCTGATACCAATTTTGTCACGCCCCAAATATGAATAGGCGTGGCTGGCACCTGGTGTCGTACTCGGCCCGAGCATACCACTCTGTAACTGTGAACTATGGAGGGGTAACCCTCAACTTAGGCCGATGAGGCCATATTCTAAATCATCTGAAAATAACGTCTACAACCAGCAATACCAAACTAAACATCTACATAGGACTGGTAAAGCCACAATACTGATATAAAAAATGTACAGGACTTGTCTACAAGCCTCTAGGGATAACTGAACTGTATGGAGCTTACCAACCAAGATGATGTTTGACTTTGTCTACTAGGAAGGTCTATCCAGTTGTCTATCAGGATCTGCAGTAATGAAATACGGCATCCCCAGCAAAAGGGAAGTTAGTACGAAATAATGTACCGAGTATGTAAGGCAACAGAATAACTAAAAGCCGAAATTGAACAGATAATATAATAAGTGGAAGTACTTGGAAGTCATATACAATTTAAAAATATGCTTACCTGCTGATAGTGTGTCACGACCAGAGTTCTCCCTCCGTGAACCGTCGTGACGGCACCTAGTCTTTACGACTAGGTAAGCCTAACATTCGCGGAAAAAGGAACGAAAAAAATAAATGCTATCAACTAACAGGTAAATTTAAACAAGGAAATGAGATACCGCTCGGCATTAAAATAATCACTTTCAAAAAGTACTTAAACTCTCCCAAAACTCGGAATGTCATAAGTCACAAGCTACAGAAAGTAAACAGTGTTTCTAAACTCCAGAATCTAACAAAGAAGAAATTACAAGAAGTGATTAACTTAAGGAAGAGTAGATAGGGACTACGAGGTCTACGGACGCGGCAGATATACCTTGAAGTCTCTTCAGCCGCAACTACACAGCTAGACTCGAGGCTGATAGCTAGTACATGGATCTGCACATGGAAAAACATGTGCAGGATAGGGCATAAGTACACCACAACGGTACCCAATAAGTGCGAAGCCTAACCTCGGTCGAGTAGTGAAGAAATCAGGTAAGGTCCCTACTGGTATAAATATAATGAAATAAGACAGAAAGAAATAATACAGTAAAATAAATACGAAAATCTAACAGGAATTGAATTCAGTGAAACCCAGCAGCTCAGAAAACAGTAATAGCAACAGGGGATCTCCAGGGATACCGTCCCGTAGTCCCAAACATAAACGTGCAAGGGGATCTCCCGGAATATCGTTTTGTAGTCCCAAAGTAAATATGCATTGATGGGGGATCTCCCGGAATACCGTTCCGTAGTTCCAAAGTAAATGCAGTACTGGAGGATCTCCCGGAAAACCGTTTCGTAGTCACAAAGTAAATATGCAATTCAACCAATATAATTAACAGTCACAGAAGAAAATCTACAGTTTGGATTAAGTTCAAATTAAGAAACCAGGTAATTTCACTAAACATGTTGCACAGAGTTCAAATAGGCAGTTAAAACAAGTAGGCATGCTTTTCTAATCTAAACAGGATAGTACATATGCTAATGTAATTCAAACAACGAGAAAAACAGGTTTATGACATAGTGAAAAAATGGAGTTTTACAACAAATAGCCCGTGTACGTACTTGTCACCTCACGTACACGGCACTCATATATCAAATAGTACCAAATCCTAAGGGGAGTTCCCCCACGCAAGGTTAGGCAAGCCACTTACCTCGAACCAAGCTCAAATCAATCCAAAACAATGCTCTTTCCACGAATATCCAGCTCCGGATGGCCCAAATCTAGCCAAATCAATTACATAACATAAATATAGCTACAAGAAACTAATCTAGCTAACGAAATCAAAGCTAATGCAAGAAATTAGAAAAATGCCCAAAAAGCCTCCCCGGGACCACGTCTCAGAATCGGGTAAAAGTCACAAATTATGAACATCCATTCACTCACGAGTTCACTCGTACAAAAATTATCCAAATCCGAGGTCTAAATTCCACTCAAAACTCAGAAATTTGATTGGGGAACTTTTCCCCCATTTTCACAACTTTCTCACTCATATTCCTTAATTAAATGAAGAAAACAACTATAGATTAACGAAACATAACCAAATTTGAGTTAGGATTCGTTGCCCCAAAGCTCTCTCTAAAAATCCCTCCAAATTTCGCCTCAATCCGAGCTCTCTTGATCCACAAAAGGAGAATGAAATCAGACCCTCGCGTTTAGCCCTTTTCTACCCAGTTAAACTTCACCTGCGGTTACTTACACGCATATGCTGCCCCGCACCTGCGGGAAAACCATCGCATGTGCGAAGAGAACTTAAATAAGGTGGGATCGCATCTGCGAGCTTTGGGACGCACCTGCGAGCCCGCTCTTACGGTACCCTACCGCTGCTGCGCATCCGAATCGCCGCACCTGTGATCCCAACTGAATAATGCCAATTCCGCTTCTGCTGCACCACACCTGTGGCCCAAAGTGCGCAGGTGCGAAAACAACAAGTGCAGCAGCTTCAGCAATTTGCATAAGTCTCAAACCAATCTGTTAAGCACCTGAAACTCACCCGAGGCCCCAGGACCTCAGCCGAACATACCAACCAATCCTAAAACATCATACAAATTTAGTCGAGCCCTCAAATCACATCAAACAACGCTGAAAACACAAATCATCCTCCGATTCAAACTTAAAGAACATAAAACATCCAAATTCGACAACCGATGCCAAAACCAACCAAACCACCTCCGATTGACCCCAAATTATGCACACAAGTCCAAATCAGCACTACGGACCTACTCTAACTTTCGGAATCGGAATCCGACCCTGATATCAAAAATTCACTACCGGTCCAAAACTCCAAAAATTCGACTTTTGCCATTTTAAGCCTAAATGAGCTACAGACCCCAAAAACATAATGCGGACACACCACTAAGCCGAAAATCACCCAGCGAAGCAAACGGAATCAACGGAATTCTATTCTGGAACCGTCTTCACACTGTTCCGACTACGGTCCAAATTCTAAGACATAAGCTTGCATTTAGGGACTAAGTGTCCCAAACACTTCCAAAAACCAAAATGAATCTCCTGACAAGTCACACTAGCAGAAATATGTACGGGGTAAGCACTTAATAGGGGATCAAGGCTCTATCTCTCAAAATGGTCGGTCGGGTCGTTACATCCTCCCCCTCTTAAAACAATCATTCGTCCTCGAACGAGCGTACAGACATACTTGAAGTGGTGAAAAGATGATGATAACGGTTGCGGATATCCTGCTCGGTCTCCCAAGTCACTTTCTCGAATGCCTGACCCCGCCATTGACCCTTTACTGATGCAATGCTCTTTGACCTCAGCTTTTGAACTTGCCTGTCCAAAATAGCCACTGGCTCCTCAACATAAGATAGATCCTTGTCCAACTGAACTGAGCTGAAATCCAACACGTGAGATGGTTCTCCGTGATATCTCCGGAGCATCGAAACATGAAATACCGGATGAACTACTGCTAGGCTGGGAGGTAAGGCAAGCTCATAAGCAACATCCCCAACACGCCGCAACACCTCTAAGGGACCAACAAACCTTGGGCTTAGCTTGCCCCTCTTTCCGAACCTCATAACGCCCTTCATAGGCGAAACCCAAAGTAAGACCCGCTCTCCAACCATAAATGAAACATCGTGAACCTTTCGGTCCCTATAACTCTTTTGCCTGGACTGGGCTGTGCGATGTCTATCCTGAATCGCCTTAACCTTCTCCAAAGCGTCCTGAACCAAGTCTGTGCCAAATAATCTAGCCTCACCTGGCTCGAACCAACCCACTAGGGACCGACACCGCCTACCATACAGAGCCTCATACGGTTCCATCTGAATGCTAGACTGATAACTGTTGTTGTAGGCAAACTCCGCAAGTTGCAAGAACTGATCCCAAGAACCTCCAAACTCCATCACACACGGACGAAGCATATCCTCAACAATCTAATAGTGTGCTCGAACTGCCCACCCATCTCAGGGTGAAATGTTGCGCTCAACTCCACCCAAGTACCCAACTCCTGTTGTACGGCTCACGAGAACCGTGGTGTAAACTGCGTACCCTAGTCAGAGATGATAGATACCGACACACCATGAAGTCTAACAATCTCACGGATATAAACTCGAGTCAGATGCTCGGAAGAAAAGGTAGTCATTATACGAAGGAAGTGAGATGACTTGTTCAGCCTATCCACAATCACCCAAACTGCATCAAACTTTCTCTGAGTTTGGGAGTCCAACAACAAAATCCATATTGATCCACTCCGATTTCCACTTCAAAATTTCTAACTTCTGAAGCAACCCACCCGGTCGCTAATGCTCGTATTTCACCTGCTAGCAATTTAGGCACTGAGCAACCTCCACTATATCTTTTTTCATCCTCCTCCACCAATAATGCTGCCTCTAGTCTTGATACATCTTCGTGGCACCCGGATGAATAAAGTACCGCGAGCTATGAACCTGTTGAAGAATTAACTCACGCAAACCATCTACATTAGGCACAGATAGCCTGATATGCATCCTTAATGCACCATCATCCCCAATAGTGACCTCATTAGCATCACCGTGTTGGATCGTGTCCTTAATGACAAGCAAATTGGAGTCATCATACTGACGCTCCCTGATGCAATCATAAAGAGAAGACCGAAAGACCACACAAGCCAATACTCGACTAGGCTTAGAAATATCCAATCTCACAAACTGGCTGGCTATGGCCTGAACATCTAATGCCATGGGCCTCTCCGTTGCTGGTAGATAAGCTAAACTCCCCAAACTCTCTGCCCGGCGACTCAAAGCATGCCACCATATTGGCCTTTCTCGGGTGGTATAGAATAATGATATCATAATCCTTAAGCAGCTCTAACCACCTCTTCTACCGAAAATTAAGATCCTTCTTCTTGAATAGATGTTGCAAGCTCTGGTGATCAGTGTAGATCTCACAAGGGACACCGTACAAATATTGCCTCCAAATCATCAAGGCATGAACAATAGCAGCTAACTCAAGGTCGTGGACAGGATAGTTCTTTTCATGTACCTTCAGCTGTCTGGATGCATAGGCAATGACCCTACGGTCCTGCATCAACACCGCGCTGAGGCTAACTCGCGACGCATCATAATAAACTATATAAGATCCCGAACCTGAACGCAATGCCAGTACTGGGGCTATAGTCAAAGTTGTCTTGAGATTCTGAAAGCTTTCCTCACACTCTTCCGTCCACCTAAATGGAGCACCTTCTGGGTCAGCCTGGTCATGGGTGCTGCAATAGATGAAAATCCCTCAACAAATCGACGGTAATAGCCCGCCAAACTAAGAAATCTCCAGATCTCTGTAGCTGAGGACGGCCTGGGCCAACTCTGCACTGCTTCCACCTTCTTCTGATCCACCTTGATCCCTTAACTCGATACTACGTGACGAAAAATGCCACTGAATCCAACCATAACTCACATTTTGAGAACTTCGCATAAAATTTCTTCTCTCTCAAGGTCAGAAGCATAGTCCTCAAATGATGCTCATGATCTTCCCGACTCCGGGAGTACACCAGAATGTCATCTATAAAGACAATGATGAACGAGTCAAGATAAGGCCGAAATACACTATGCATCAAATGCATAAATGATGTTGGGGTGTTGGTCAGCCGAAATGACATAACAAGGAACTCGTAATGACCATACCGAGTCCTGAAAGCAGTCTTCGAGATATCTGGCTCCCGAATCTTCAACTGATGATAACCTGAGCGCAAATCAATCTTGAAAAACACTTGGGCACCCTATAACTGATCAAATAGGTCATCAATACGGGGTAAAGGATACCGGTTCTTCGCTGTAACTTTGTTCAACTGGAGATAATCAATGCACATATGCATAGAACCATCTTTTTTCTTCACAAACAAGATAGGAGCACCCTACGGTGACACACTGGGCCGAATGAAGCCCTTATCAAGCAATTCTTGTAACTGTTCCATCAACTCCTTCAACTCAGGAGGGGCCATACGATAAGGAGGAATAGAGATGGGCTGAGTGCCCGGCAACAAATCAATGCCAAAATCAATATCTCTGTCGAACGGCATGCTCGGAAGAGCAGCTGGAAACACATCAAGGAAATCCCTCACTACTGGGACTGAATCAACTGTAGGGGTATCAATACTGACATCTCTCGCATAGGCTAGATACGCGTCACCCCTTCTCAACCATTCGTTGAGCATTAAGAAATGAAATAACTTTGCTGTGAGTGTAATCTAAGGTACCCCTCCACTCTAGTCGAGGTAAACCTGGCATAGCCAGCGTCATAGTCTTGACGTGACAATCAAGAATAGCATAATTGGGCGGCAACCAATCTATCCCCAAGATAACATCAAAATCTACCATGTTGAGCAATAATAAATTGGCTCCGGTCTCAAAACCACTAAGAGCAATCAAACACGACCGATAAACGCGGTCCACAACAAGAGAATCTCCCTCAGGAGTAGACACATAAATAGGGGAACTCAAAGAATTCCGAGATATGCCCAAATGCGGGGCAAAATAAGAGGACACTTATGAGTAGGTGGAGCTTGGATCGAATAGAACCGATGCGTCTCCATGACAGACTGGAACAATACCTATAATGACAAAATCGGAAGCAATAGTCTCTGTACGAGCAGGAAGGGCATAGTATCTGGCCTGGCCTCCCCCTCTAGGGAGACCTTTACCTCCCCGACCTCTACCTCGAGCTGGCTGAGCAGGTGGGGTGGCAGCTGGTGTTGTAATAATAGCCTGAGGACCTGGTGGAGCACGTTGTGGCTGAGAAGTTTGTGGAGGTGCACCCCTACTATGTCTAGGGCAATCCCTCACCATATAGAGAGTGTCGCCACACTCAAAACAAGCTCTTGGTGGACATGGCAGCTTTGACTGGCTCGGGTCAGGTCGCTGGACTGACCGTTGATGGCACCCCATGTAGGAGGCACACTAGATACTGGAGGTGCATAATAAGGCTCCTGAGGTCTAGAAGGAGCTGGAATACCACTTGCAGTTGGAAGAGCTAAATGAACGGGACGACTCACATAACCCCTACGATAACAAACTGCAACTGGGGCACGGGCACCAGAATAATAGCCCGACTCCCAAGACCTCTTGGCCTCTCTCTCCTCCCTATCCCGAGCAAGCATGCCCTCCACTCTCCTACCGATACTCACTACCTGCTGATACGGGATACCCATCTCTAACTCCCGGGCCATGTTAGTCCTGATGCTAGGAATGAGTCCCTCAATAAACCGGCAAACCCTCTCTCGAACTGTAGAAACCAAGGCCGGTGCATGTCTATCCAAGTCACTAAAACGGACTGCATACTTTGAAACCGTCATAGCACCCTGGCGCAACTGCTCAAACTCCGCACGCCATGAGTCCTTGAGGCTCTAAGGGACATACTCTCTCAAAAATATGTCTGCCATGTAAGGGAAGCTGCCTCAGCCGAACTATCCAACTCATAAGTACGCCACCACAGATAGGCTGCTCCTCGAAGCTGAAAGGCAGTGAAAGAAACCCTACTCGACTCTGCTATACCATAATGCGGATGGTGGCACTCCTCCAGGAATCCCTGAGCATCCTCTGATGCAAGACCACTGAATGTAAGAGCGTCGTACTTCTTGCACCTCTCGAGCCTCCGCTGCTCCTCCTCTGAAACTGCCGCCCTATCCCCGGGCTGAACTGGGGCTACAGGTTGTACTAGTATAACCTCTGGAATCTGATCAACCTAAAACCGCTGCTCTGGGGTGCGGGCAGTGGGAGTTTGTTCTTCTCCCCCGGCCTGATATGTGGCTGCAGCAAGGGGAATCAACCCTGCCTGAGCTAGAGTATTATACATGCTCATGAACTGTGCAAGGGTCTCCTGAAGAGCTGGAGTAGTAGTAGGCGTATTAGGTGCCTGGGCTCCGACTGGAGCTGCTGGTGGCTCCTCCATAGCAGCTCGCTCGGGTGCTCTGGCTGCACCACGTGTGCGTCCTCGGCCTCTACCCCGACTCCGACCTCTGGCGGCTCTAGCAGGGAGTGCGGGTGCCTGGTCATCTCCAGTAGCACGTGTGCTCACCATCTGTGAGAGAATATAAGACAGAAGTTTAGAATTTCGAAGTTAATAATCTTGCACGACAAGCAATCAAATGAAGTGGAATTTTTTTCCGAACAGTTCCATAGCCTCCCGAAGATAAGTACTGACGTCTCCGTTCCGATCCGCGAGACTCTAATAAACCGGCTTGTGACTCACGACTCCTATGAACCTAGAGCTCTGATACCAACTTGTCACGACCCAAGTTCTCCCTTCGTAAATCGTCATGACAGCATCTAGTCTCTACGACACGTAAGCCTAACCTTTGCGGAAAAAGGAACGAAAAACATAAAAGCTATCAACTAATTACAGTGAATTTAAACAAGGAAATGAGATGCTGCTCGGAATTTACAATAATCACTTTCCAAAAGTACTTAAACTCTCCCAAAATCTGAAATGTCATAAGTCACAAGCTACAGAAAGAAAACAGTGCTTCTAAACTCCAGAATCTAACAAAGAATAAAATACAAGAAGTGTTTAACTCTAGGAAAAGTAGATAGGGACTCCGAGGTCTGCGAACGTGGTAGATATACCTTGAAGTCTCTACAGCGGCAACCACACAGCTAGACTCGAGGATGATGGCTAGTACCTGGATCTGCACACGGAAAAAACTGTGTAGGAAAAGGCATGAGTACACCACAACAGTACCCAGTAAGTGCCAAGCCTAACCTGGTTGAGTAGTGACGAGATCAGGTCAGGGCCCTACTGGTATAAATATAATGAAATAAGACAGAAAGAAATAATACAGTAAAATAAATACAAAAATCTAACAGGAATGGAATTCAGTGAAAACCAGCAGCTCAGAACATAGTAATAGCAATAGGGGATCTCCCGGGATACCGTCCCGTAGTCCCAAACGTAAATGTGCAAAGGGATCTCCCGGAATACCGTTTCGTAGTCCCAAAGTAAATATGTGGTGTTGGGGGATCTCCCGAAATACCGTTCGGTAGTCCCAAAGTAAATATGCAATATAGGGGATCTCCCGGAATACCGTTCCGTAGTCCCAAAGTAAATATGCAACTCAACCAATATAATTAATAGTCACAGCAAGAAAATCTACAGTTTGGATTAAGTTCAAATCAAGAAGACTAGGTAATTTCACTAAACATGCTGCACAGAGTACAAATAGGCAGTTAAAACACGTAGGCATGCTTTTCTAATCTAAACAAGATAGTACATATGCTAATGTAATTCCAACAAGGAGAAAAACAGGTTTATGACTTAGTGAAAAAAACGAAGATTTACAACAAATAGCCCGTGTACGTACTCGTCACCTTACGTACACGACACTCATATATCAAACAGTACCAAATCCTAAGAGGAGTTCCACCACACAAGGTTAGGCAAGCCACTTACCTCGGACGAAGCTCAAATCAATTCGAAACAATGCTCTTTCCACGAATAACCGGCTCCAGATGACCCAAATCTAGCAAAATCAATTACATAACATAAATATAGCTACAATAAAATAATCTAGCTAACGAAATCAAAGCTAAGGCAAGAAATTAGAAAAATGCCCAAAAAGCCTCCCCGAGCCCACGCTTGGAATCGGGTTAAAGTCATAAATTTTGAACACCCATTTACTCATAAGTTCACTCGTACCAAAATTATCCAAATCCGAGGTCTAAATCCCACTCAAAACTCAGAAATTCGATTGGGGAACTTTTCCCCCATTTTCGCAACTTTCTCTCTCAAATTCCTTAATTAAATGAAGAAAACAACAATAGATTAATGAAATATAACCAAATTCGAGTTAGGATTCGTTACCCCAAAGCTCTCTCTGAAAATCCCTCAAAATTTCACCTCAGTCCGAGCTCTCTAGATCCAAAAATGGGGAATAAAATCAAACCCTCGCGTTTAGCCCTTTTTTGCCCAGTTAAACCGCACCTGCTGTAACTTACACGCATCTGCGCCCCCGTACCTGCAGGAAAACCATTGCAGGTGCGAAGAGAACTTAAATGGGCTGGGACTGCATCTGCGAGCACTGGGCCGCACTAGCGAGCCCTCTTCTGCAGAACAATCACCGCACCTGCGACCCCAATTGAACAAGGCCAAATCCGCTTCTGCGGCACCGCACCTGCGGCCCAAAGTGCGCAGGTGCGAAAACACCAGGTGCAGCAGCTTCAACAATTTCCATAAGTCTCAAACCAATCCGTTAAGCACCCGAAACTCCACCGAGGCCCCCGGGACCTCAACCGAACATACCAACCAATCCTAATCATAGGAACTTAGTCGGACCCTCAAATCACATCAAACAATGCTAAAAACACAAATCATCCTCCGATTCAAACTTAAAGAACTTGAAACTTCCAAATTCGATAACTGATGCCAAAACCAACCAAACCACCTCCAATTGACCCCAAATTTTGCACCCAAGTCCAAATCAACATTACGGACCTACTCCAACTTTTGAAATAAGAATCCGACCCCGATATCAAAAATTCCACTACCGGTCCAAAACTCCAAAAACTCGACTTTCGCTATTTTAAGCCTAAATGAGCTACGGACCTCAAACACATAATCCGGACACGCCCCTAAGCCCAAAATCACCCAACAAAGCTAACGGAATCAATGGAATTCCATTCCGGAATTGTCTTCACACTGTTCTGACTACGGTCCAAATTCTAAGACATAAGCTTCCATTTAGGGACTAAGTCTCCCAAACACTTCCAAAAACCAAAATGAACCTCCCAGCAAGTCACAATAGAAGAAATAGGTGCGGGGGAAGCACTGAATAGGGGATCGGGGCTCTATCTCTCAAAATGACCGGTCGAGTCGTTACATCCTCCCCCTCTTAAAATAATGGTTCGTCCTCGAACGAGCATACAGACATACTTGAAGTGGTTGAAAGATGATGATAACGGCTGAGCATATCCTGCTCGGTCTCCCAAGTTGCCTCCTCGAACGCCTAACCCCTCCACTGAACCTTTACTTATGCAATGCTCTTTGACCTCAGCTTTCAAACCTGCTTGTCAAAAATAGCCACTTGCTCCTACACATAAGATAGATCCTTGTCCAACTGGACTGAGCTGAAATCCAACACCTGCGAGACTACTGCTTTTGCGCATCCGCTTCTGCGGAACAATCGCCGCATCTGTGATCCCAGCTGAATAATGCCAAATTTGCTTCTGCGGCTTCATCACCCCTTCTACTGCACCACACCTGTGGCCCAAAGTGCGCAGCTGCGAAAACAACAGGTGCAGCAGCTTCAGTAATTTGCATAAGTCTCAAACCAATCCGTTAAGCACCTGAAACTCACCCGAGGCCCCGGGACCTCAACCGAACATACCAACCAATCTTAAAACATGATACGAATTTAGTCGAGCCATTAAATCACATCAAACAACGCTAAAAATACAAATCATCCTCCGATTCAAACTTAAAGAACTTGAAACTTCCAAATTTGACAACCGATGCCAAAACCAACCAAACACCTCCGATTGATCCCAAATTTTGCACACAAATCCAAATCAACATTACGGACCTACTCTAGCTTCCGAAATCAGAATCCGACCTTGATATCAAAAATTCCAGTAGCGATCCAAAACTCCAAAATTTGACTTTTGCCATTTTAAGCCTAAATGAGCTACGGACCTTCAAAACATAATATGGACACGCCCCTATGCCATAAATCATCCAACGGAGCTAACGGAATCGACAGAATTCCATTCTGGAACTATCTTCACACTATTCTGACTACGGTCCAAATTTTAAGACTTAAGCTTCCATTTAGGGACTAAGTGTCCCAAACACTTCAAAAAACAAAAATGAACCTCCCGGTAAGTCACAATAGCAGAATAGGTACGGGGGAAGTAGTTAATAGGGGATAGGGGCTCTATCTCTCAAAACGACCGGTCGGGTCGTTACATACTGACTCATCTCTCTCAATATAGTAAGTAAAATAGTTGTCCGACCCTATAAGGCTTGGTATGTGTAACTGCTCTGCGGTAATAGGCTCGCTCATAGGCGTTCGACGATACTAGGCTCTATATCTCGGCCATTATGGGCTCACTCTTAGCCGTTCGGCCGCAATAGGCTTAGTATATAACTTAGCATCTGATCTGAGGTTACCCAATAGGGGCCTGCAAACCGATTATAGCTCGCTGGTGGTAAAAATACTATAATAATGTGTATATATATATATATAGAGAGAGAGAGAGAGAGAGTCTATGCTCTCTTGGCTGAAAGAAGACAAAACTAAACTGAATATGAAGTCCCGATAAGGGAGAATACTATATCTTTTGAGACTAGGATAATGTACATAAATTCAGGAATAAGAACTTTTCTTTATGCCTTGTTATCAAATGTATGTAGTTACAGGATCATGCCAAAAGGAAGAAAAGGTTTAGCCTTAATATACCTTAACTCCATTGAGTCCTTAATACCTTCCAAACGATTCTTGAAACAACTCAACTCAATCTACCAAAGCATAAGGAGATTCAAAATCAGTGCTGGGTAAAGACTAAGTACGTAACTTAAAGTAGTAGCTCGTTTACATAAATTTGGGCAGCATCTCCCCTGTAACAAGGCCCTCCTCTGATACCTATACCAACAACAACAACAAGAAAACAACAATAACAATATGTATGCATCATTATCCAACCTTATATCCATCATAATATACCACAAAACAGCCTACACACCCATATCACTTCATACATAAAACGACAACCAAAGTAGTGCCTAACAACATAAAAAAGTAACGACGAACGACCAACCCACCATTCTGCCATTATGTGGTGTATCTCCACACCCTTTCTCATCCAAAACTCCATGAAACATCAGCACAAGAGGCCAACACGAGTGGACTGCTAAACAGTCGACCAAACGTGAAATAAATCGAACTCACGGCTTCCGATCACCGTCCCGTGAGTTCTAACTATTAGGAAACGAATTTATCAACCTTCCTTGATATTTACAAGCTTAAATACAGAAAGTAGGCATTTTATTAACAATTAAGTACCTTCCAAAACTCAAAGTACAAAGAAAAAGAGAGGCGATATAGCGATACTTACGTCGTAGGGATCGTTCTAATGTTATCGCTTCTTAATTTCGTACCCGGGATGTTAATCTTCTTTGAAACCCTTGTAGAGAGCATAAGGTTAAGATTTTGGGGGTTCTCTGTTCGTGTTCTATGAAAAATGTAGAGAAAGAGGTGCTAGCTTGGCACCCTAGCATTGGCCCTTATTCCGACGCTTATATTTTTTTATCCGGATGTCGTATGAACGAACGATCTGTAGAAACTGAATTCCAATAACTTCAATTTGGTATATAATATTTCCCAAAAATACCTCATATAACACACGAAATATATTGTTTAAAAAGCTTCAGTGACATGCTAGTCACCTATGCAGTCTATACAGTCTCGTGAAACTGCACATATCTCTCTACTCCAATGTCGTATCGACAAATGGTTTAATGAGTTAGAAACTAGAATCGTAGATATACAATTTGGTAGGTGGATAATCCCGTAATTCCAAGTATATTGTGATAAAAACTCAGCTACATTTGACCTAATTTTCAGCACATTTATGAATGTAACTTGTGATGACCTTTTCCAACTTTTGTTCCACAACTCATTTGACTTCAAAACATAACACACGACTATCATAAGACTAAAATAACTCATAACATAATCTTCTTATGATGTTAAGCTCCCTAGTCTCACCCCAAAAGTACATGTTATAACATTCCCAACTTGTCGACTTTCGACGGAACTTATTTTCTTCAATTCGTTTAGCTTCTAAGCCTTCAAACCCTCTTGGTATTTGGTATTCATGATCTTAAATATTTGTAACCTCCACGTTAACTTGATTAACTAACTTAATAGAATTTTCAAATATTATTTCATTACTGAGCTTACATCAATTGACTTACGACGTACTCTTACGTACGAAAACATGGGGTGTAACAACATTGTATTTGAATACCTTTTTTCCTACAGTAACTGCATGTAAATGGCTTCAAATTTGTTATACTAAAATACTGACATGAGCTACAAAGTGTTCCCCTTTTATTAAGGAATGATGTACAGATATTGCATTTGGTGCACCACTTATATTTCAGCAAAAATTTTGAGATTAGACACATTAGCGCAATACAATTATATACCAATAAGGTATACATATATATCATTTGTGTATTACATTGAATTTGAGTGCCTTTTCTCATGTAGCAACTGCATGTAAATGGCTTCCACTTTTATATACTAAAATACCAAATAAGCAAATTCTTATTGAAAATATAGGTACTTTCCTGAAAAAGTAACTTGGCAAACAATCACTATACCAACTATATGTCAAGTGCAAGACTTGCATTTTATTTCTTTGCAATTCAAATAATATGACTCTACCATATATGAGTTCTATAAAAAAAATTGAAGCATTATATAAATCTCTCTTTGGAATATTTCTACACGTTCTCCGATTGTGTCCTTTTTTCCCGCCTAGTACACATGTAATTGTATGTCATTCCCAACTCCTATGCCTATCTTCTTTTTAGGTCTTTCTGGTTTGATATTTTTTTTGGTGGTATTACCACATGCGAAGATACATGTTCTGAAATTTGCCATGTAATCTCATCCGGCAAAGGGTATACTGGTATCTCATATGTTTTTAGAAAGTAGTCTTTGATGTAGTAAGCCGAGCAATACTTCTATGCATCCATATGAAATTTTTGTATAACTATCATTTCATGTGGATAGGAAATATTATGTAGCTGAAACATTCCATAAGTGCACTTTTTTCATGTAGGCGCATCGTATTTCTTGTTTGGCCATCAATTACTAAATGTAAGAACTACGTTGATGGTAGCACCTAATATAATTTTAATTAAGAAAAATCATTAGATGTGTGAAGTAATAGTTTTTTAAATAACAATATGTAGTTGTTTAGTGATATGTCTAAGGTGCAGAAGTAAACTACAATACATGTAGTATTTTTATGATTTTGAAAATGCATACCGTCATTGCTTGTGATGAGATAATATTATCTGCCAATATATTTTTTTACTTTTTGCTGATCTTCATAAATGATTTCACGGCATTCTTCAGATTCATGTAATTCCGTTTCTGTATCAAACTCGTCATAAAGTCAAGCAAATTCACAACTGGTAGGTCTCTTGCGTGTTTGTTTGTCGCAATTAGTGATGATGCAATATTTGTTGGCATGGTCATGGTTCTATTTGCCTTGGAACGTGCCCAGGACTATCTATCATATCCAATATCCATCAGATATGTTTTCACTCTACTATCAATAGCTTCTAACTCTGCTATATGACTATTGAATTCTTCAACTTTGTATGCTCTTGATAACGCAAAGTATACTTATTTAATTTGTTTTTGGCTCTTCCTGAACTTCGTCTTTATGTTGTTCCACAGATAGAACATACATGCACAATGAGGGACTTCTGGATAATAATTGAAGTTGCTATCCATATACCATCATGATTGTCTGATACAATGCACATGCCCTCTCTTTGTCCATAGGTTTCTCTAAACTTCTCGAAGAACCACTCGCACAATTCATCGTTCTCTGAATCAACAATTGCTTATGCGAGGGTAGAATTTGTCCTGTAAAACCAAATAAAAATATTAATTACAAGACATAATATTAATATATTATTTCATATAGTAGTATAGTCATAGGTTGGTGCAAGTATGTAGCAAAATAATTATATACTCTATTGTTATACTTGTATACCACGTTGGTATCATATGGTACTGAGGATCTTTTTTGTTGCTTAACTTAATGTAATTGGATTGCATTTTTGAAATACGAAAATACATGAATTATTCATTACTGATTCTGAAACTTTTTTTCTTACCCTCTGCATCTTGCGTGGAAGCTGTGAGTATGGTCCCTCTATATGTTGACTTTAAAAAATTTCCACCAACTACAAATGTTGGCCTACAATAGGTCCAGCTTCTAATCGATGCATATATCGCTATGAATGCATACAAGAAGCTTCCATCTACTTCAGTGTCTAGTTGTATCATTGATCCTAGGTTAGCGTACTCTAACATGTAAAGATATGTTGGTATTTTCTTGTATGACTCACTTGGTGTTCCTCTCAATAATTGTATTGCTTTTTCTTTTAATCTTTATGCTTGCATGTAGTTTAAGTCTATACCATATGTTTTTGGATGTCTCTCTGGATATATGTTGGTGTACATATAGTTTTTGGGTCAACAAGCTTATCTTGTGCCATAACTGCAATAAAAGCTGAGACAACTTGATTTTGTGGGAAAAAATCTCTTATCATTTAAACAATTGTGGACAGAATCGAAATCCGTCACTTTGAAAAGTTTTGATGCTCGTAGACTTGATACTTTAAGGCTACAAGTGCATCTTTCTTCCACGCAATTAAGGGTATACCTATTTATAATACAAATACAATTATGTGCAGAGAAGAGTGATCAAAATAATGGTATATCCAAATAGTATACTGATATGCTAAATATCTATAATATGGTGCTACAAATTCATTGTAATATTCAAACTACAATGATCAAAATAATTATACATTAATGAAAATAAATATAAGGATGTCAGTAAAAACACAGACAAACTAGTACAGTTCTACACTCATATAGTATATTGATATAGCATATTGATATACTGTATTAGTATCATATTTTACTGATAATATTTTTTTTTTACAGAAAATAAAAGCACTATCAGAACAGGGTTTAATGTGAGTGTATACAAATTTAATATGACATAATAAGCAAGCAATGGAAATAAGCATTTAGTCTTTACTTCCAAAAATGCAGACGAACCTTTTTGGGTATGATTTATTAACCCGATATAGACACTTTTCTCCGACTGCATACTATTTCATAACGAGAACCAGCAAGTTCTTGTCTTTGTAAATTTTTCCATTTTTAACTTTTTGATGAAATGGATCAGGTTGCATGAAATAGTGGTGTAACGACCCGGTCGTTCGCTCTGAGAGTTATAGCCCCGTTTCCCCCATTTATGCTTCTTTGTGTGTTGTTCAGCTGTGTTGAGTTGTATCAAGTTGGTAGGTTTGGGTTCGGAGTAGTTTTGGAGTGAAATAAACACTTGGTCTCTTAGTTAGAAAGCTAAGTTAGAAAAGTCAACCGGAAGTTGACTTATGAGTAAACGAATTCGGATTTGGACTTTTATGATTCGGTTAGCTTCGTTGGGTGATTTTAGACTTAAGAGTGTGTCCAGAATGTAATTTGGAGGTCCGTGGTAGAATTAGGCTTGAATTGGCGAAAGTTTGAGGTTTAGAAGTCCTTAGGCTTGAATTCGAGGTTGATTTGGTGTTTTGATAATGTTTTGGGTGTTCCGAAGGTTCGACTAAGTTCGGGTAGTGATATATGACTTGTTGGAATTATTGGTTGAGGTCCCGAGGGCCTCGGGTGAGTTTCGGATAGGTTTGGATTGTGTTGCGCTCGTTTTTCTTATGTTTCGATGACGTTTCTTCAAGCATAAATAATATCATATTGAACAAATGAGCTCCAATTTCTTTTTTGATTGAAGCATTAGATCCGTATCATAATTACGGACCCGTAAAAAAAAAGAATCGTCGAATTTGGACATCGTATGAGGATTTTAGGGTCATTTTACTAAGAATTAGATTGCCAGATTTTTTTAGATTAGTTACGGAATTGCCACTGACGATGTAATTAAAAATTTGCACTATTTGCAAATATTAACACCTACATATCTCATTCATTATAAGGTCAAATTGAGTAATTCAAAAGCCTAACTTGACTAGAATTTCACAAGGAATCCATCGGAGGCATAAAATACGAGTTTTGGGATCGTTTGGCATGAGAAACGAGGCAGAATAGCTGGCAGAAAAATATATAAAACTAGGGTTTGCTCATTCGGTCATATTTTGAGTTGGGGAGCTCGGATTTGGGCGATTTTGGAGGCGATTTTTATCATATGGATTGGAGTAAGTGTTCTCTACTCGGTTTTGGTTATATTTCATGAATCTATCTTCGCTTTTGAAATTTGATTGATGATTTCAAAGTAAAATTGAGGGAGTTAGGGTTTGAGTTTTGGAGAGTTTTAAGTGAGGATTTGAGGGACCAAACGGAGTCTGATTTTTACAAGTTTTATATGGTTAGCCTCGGGAGAGGACGAGGTTTATTATTCTGCCATTTTTGACTGGTTTTGAGACGTGGGCCCGGGGGTCGGGTTTTGGCCGATTTCGGATTTTTGGCCTATTTATGTAGTTTTTCTGTTGGAATTCGATTCTTTAGCCCATGTTGATAGTACTATTCTGATTTTGGTTAGACTCTGAGCTTTTGGAGACCGAATCTAGGGATGAAGACATCCCGGAGTAGAATTTTACACTATTGAGGTAAGTAACAGTTTAACTCTGGCTTTGAGGGTATAAACCCGGAGAATTTGATATCATGTGATTGTTTGGAGGTGATACCCACGCTAGGTGACGGGCGTGTGGGTGTATATCTCGAGGGATTGAGACTTGGTCCGACCCGTGAGTCCTCATGGCCATTATCTGTGTTTATGCATTTACTTGTTGTTGAACTTGTCTGCCTTCATGTTAGGGATCATGCTTAGGCTTTATTCATGCTCACATTAATTATACTCAGTCATAGAAATTATTGTACATGTTTACTTCCGTCTTTATTATTTGCTAATATGCTGTGATACTTGATGTGGGTTGTGTCCCCTTATTTGTTAATGATGGTGATGCTAGTGAGGTACATGATTGAGTGAGACCGATGGCCTGATTGTGAGGATATTAATACCATAGCGCGTGAGTTATCCGCGTAGCACGTGAGTTGACCGTGTGGGTCCGGGTAATGATACCATAGCGCGTGAGGTGTGCGCGTAGCACGTGAGTTGACCGTGCGGATCCAGGTATTGATATGATAGCCTGATTGTGAGGATATTAATACCATAGCGCGTGAGTTGTCCGCGTAGCACGTGAGGTTGACCGTGCGGGTCCAGGTATTTATACCATAGCGCGTAAGTTGTCCGCGTAGCACGTGAGTTGACCGTGCGGATCCAGGTATTGACATGGTCGCACATGAGTTGTCCGTGCTTAGCGCTTGGGCTTTGGGAGCCCCTCCGGAGTCTGTACACACCTCCAGTAAGCGCAGAGTGTTGAGTGTGGAGTGCTGAGTGTGAGCGTTGAGTGATGGAGTGACATTGCTATGAGGTTGCATTTACTTTTGCTGTTGCTGCGACAGTTTATATATCTGAGTTCATGGTTTTAGACGCTCATGACTTAGTGACACCCCGATGTTTGGGACTCGTTTCCGTATTTTATATTAATTATATTTAGAGTTGGTTTAGTTTATCAGGAATTAAATTATTGGAAATATTTTATTAAATTCTTATAATTAAATTAGTAGTAATATTTTGGGAAGTAGGCTTGCCTTGTAACACGATAGGCGTCATCACAACCATGGTTAGATTTTGGGTCGTGACAAGTGAATTTGAGCAGCAAAATTTTCCAACTCAAATCAGCTGCTATGATTTAGACCTCCAGATCTCCATATTGAGAATAGAATTTCAATTAAAAATTAGTTTTTTCGATACTTTTACACAGTGTCAGCTATTATGATTCAGATCTACAGATCATCATATTGAGAATAGAGTTAAAATTTTGTTTTTGATGCTTTTACACAGTTTGTGCGCTAAACGTCTTTAATCTCCAAAATCAAAATCTGAACAACGGGATGCGAATTTGAGCAGCAAAAGTTTCAACATCTTCGAACTCAAATCAGTTGCTATGATTCGTATCTGCAGATTGAAAATATTTTTGATTCAACAGAATTTGAGTAGAAAAAATGTCGGATTTTCAGCTACTATCGTTCTTTTTTTTTTTTTCGGCCTTTGCATCGCGATCTTCAAATCTTCAACAACGATTCTGTGATCTAAAATTTTTGTTGTTGTAATCTCAGTTTTTATGCGCTAGTTTTTGTGAAATTCTGTCAAAATTTGAGCTGCTCTTCCGTTTTTATAGTTATGGCATTAGGTGTTTGGTCGTTATTTTGGGTTTCAGTGTCTTTTAGCTTAAATTGGTAGCAATTGAAATTATTTCATGGATAGAATTTTTAATGGATAGAACAGGATAAATATTTTAACTTTTATAGGTAATTATGTCTTTTCCCCGGGACAAAAGGTACAAAACAAAAACCTCTGCAAATAATAGATTGGATGTGAAGCCCGTCGAATATATCAGACTTTTCACTCGATTCTCCATTTAATTTTACATGTAATGTACCATTAACCTTTTCTCTTTTTTTCTTGCAACTTGATGATTGACCTTTGGCTTCTTCCTACGCAAAGAACAGAAACAGAATTTCTAACATTTGGGAGGTTCACACGTTTCTTCTCTAAGTAATCATTTTCAGCCAATTTTAATCGGAGAAAAAATAATAATTTTCAGGAACTGAATTAATTGGACCAATAGTACATTAATTCTCTGGTACATAAACTTTAGGAATTTAAATGACATGCATGAGATCAATTTTCCGTAGTATCACAATAACTTTAGTCCCTCTTGCGTGCATACTCTGATTCTTCAGATTTGTAATTCTTACCTCTGCACACACGAATATCATGGATCGAAGGAGGACTATTTTAAAACACTTACGTGCTTAGTGAGTTGTATATATCTGGGATACAGATTCAAAATAAATTACATTTGAATAGCAGAATAAAACTCTAGATGATATGACCTAAATCTATGCAACAAAGGTCCTCTATCTACGTATTTTGCCTAAGTTGTAGTTTCTAATGTACAAAAGTATGCAAAAGTTTGGCAGATATTAGACACCATATAAATTTCAGGTCTTTCACCTTAAAGAAAGATTAAGTGCCACCAGAGGTGACCGCAAAATAGAGCTCTTTATCATTCACGCGGTAGCACTGTATTTTCATCATCTGAAGTAATGATACCAGAAGCAGCCATAGCATCTGATCCATTCGCTTCATCATTGCTCTAGCAGTGAGAATATCATACAAAGACAGTTAATTTGAGGGCCCGGACAAACTACAATCAAAGGATATTGAGAACCCCACCAGAGAGAGAGAGAGAGAGAGCTGCACCTGTTCACTGGATTTCACAGTATGATCCGGAGCTCCTGCAGTCGAAACTTTAGAAAGATCTCTTAAAATCCCCTGCAATCACAATTTACCACAAGGAGGGCAAAGCAATATCATCAATTGTAAAACCAGATTCCTGATTGGAATCATGGAAATAACTTCTAAATTCTGACTCCCAACTTACCTCAAAACTTGATAATTGAAGTCAAGAGAAAAAGAGTGTTAAAAAGTACAAAAGTAGACATTTCATGAACTCACTGGATAAGAGTTGTTACTTTTCATAGAAAGGATACCAAAAAAAAAAAAAATACTTTATAATAGACAGATGTAGTTGCTTATCCTCAAAACATCTCTTATTCCTCTCAAGCCAAATAGCCCACATGATGTAGACAGGAATAATCCTCCAGATCTGCTTTAGCTCTTTTCCAACTCTCTGTCCAAGCCAACACAGCAGCAAACTATTCATATCCATAGGCATCATCCGTTGCACTCCAAAGATGTTTAACAAAGTCCGAACCCGCAGAGTGTAATAGTAAGCCATTTGTTTTTTATTTTTTTTAAGAAGGTAACATATTTTTAAATAAGATAAAAGTAACCTTATCACAAAGATTGTGTTAAGAGATTACAGAAAGTTACAAGACCCCAAAAAGAGCAAAAACCTAGTCTTGTGGTAGTTACAAGGCCCCAATGATGTCCACTATAGACTCCACATCTTCTACGAGCTTCTTTACACCAAAAGTGAAAGAAAAATATACAATTCGTCTTGAATATTTGTTCAGAACTAAATCTATCTTCAAAGCATCTACCGTTCCTTTCCATCCATATTGTCCACCAAATACAAGCTGGGAAAATGCTCCACCATTTCTTCTGCCTCAGTGGGATACCTGGATCATTCCAGCATGCTATCATTTCTGCAGTTGTCCTGGGTACTGTCCAGTTTAATCCTTTCATACTCATGAAGAAATACCACAACTTGCTGGTCACTTTACAATGTAAAAAGAGGTGGTTATTTGTTTCAATCTCATTGCCACACAAAAAACATTTAGAGCATAGTTGCATTCCTCTCTTTATCAAACTATCATGGGTTAGAACAGCCTCTTTAACCACTAGCCAACAAAAGCATGCCACTTTAAAAGGTATCTTGACCTTCCAGATGTGCTTCCAGTTCCCGGCCCACTGTGTGGTTGTCCAGAACAATTAGAAACCTATAAGCTGACTTCACAGTATCTTCCTCTACAATCTCTTTGAAGCTATCCAGCAATTTGAATAATTCAGTCACTCTAACAACCTCCCTGTCAATAAAGAACCTTCTGAAGGTCCCTTTTCAGAAAAGAACACCCACCGCATAGTGAAAACCTCCTCTACTGAAGAGTGACTTGTGTTAAGCAAGCATTCTTAGCAGCAATCCATCCAACACACGCTTTATTTTTTTTGACAAGGTATCCATCCGAAACAAGCAACTGTAGGAGCTTTAGTCTTCCAAATTAACTTTCATGGCCAGTCCACTTCTCATTTCCCAGATGCTTTTGCAGCACGTTACAACTCACGATAAACACCCCATTACAACTAGCCAACCGGATCTGCTTATCCCTCTGTTATGAACCCGAATTCACAGCACAAAGTAAACGAGGGAAATGATAGGTTTAATTCATAAACTCAAAGAGTCAATCATTACAATAACAGAAACTAGAACTAAGAAGGAGATTCAGAGAAGAAGGATAGAGAGAGCCGAGGGAGAACAGAAAGAGATAGTCCAGAGGAAGAAGCCAGAAGAACGGAGACGAGAGGGGAACAGAGTTCTCAACAATTCGCATAACCTCCAACTCACAGCCACTACCCTTTTTAAGCGAACTGTCCTACGTCTACAAACTACTACTCAACCTGGATCCCAAATTAACTTGGCCCTATTGCTTGTACTCGGCCCATTAGCTACTTGTGTGAGATTGGGCTGGTGCTGGTTCATAACACCCCCTTGTTATCATCCAACACAACATGCTTCAAAAAATCTAATAACTAACTAATTTTAATCCACTTCCCAATAATTAAAATTCTACTAAATCTTATCTCCAACCATTATCTAAAAAACAATCAGCAACCATACAGTTTCTGTTTGCAGCTATTCTGTACAAAATAGGAAACATATGCATTAATCTCCTTTCACCCGGCCAGACATCATGCAACTTCCATTTCAAATTTCCAGCTTCAATTTATTCTCAATCCACCCCATAATTTACTTATGTTACTCCAGATTGCAGCTTTGAACGGTGTAGTAACTGAACAAGGTTCCCAGCAGTCTTCTTTACCATATTTGGTGATGATGATCACATCCTTCAGGTTTCCTCCCAATCATCATTAAGTCTCCATAACCACTTATAGGAGCCTCTTATTGTGGAGTCTCAATTTTTTAACTCCCCATCCACCTCCCTTTTTCTGCTTCATTACCTCTTGCCATTTCACTAAGTGCCCCCTCTTCTTTTCTGAATTTCCTTCTCACATAAACTTGTTTCTTCAAAGATTAATCCTTTTTTAAACTTTAATAGGAATGGGGATAAGTGACATTAGTTAGGTAGGAATGCCATCTAAAAGAGCTAACTGAAATAAGAGTTGTCGCTGGGAATGGGAATAATTGACATTAGGTAGGTAGGAATGCCTCCAAAATTTGATCAAGGGACCCCTGCTTATCCCATAATCAAAGAAAAAGAGAATGGTAACACAACGTAGCACACAATTCTATTCTACATAAATAGGCTCATATACATGGAGCAAAATGTGGACAGAATTATCATTGTTTAAACTGATAAGTTACAAAACCTAAGTGAGTAAAGTCGTCAAATTCAATACTAACCTTATTGGCCCACGTAAGTCCACATGCATTGCAGAGCGACCTTGGGCCAGCTGGTCCACGACGCATCATAGGTGTGAATTTCGAACTAATTCCACAATGTCTACATCTGTTGAAAAAAAAAAAGATCTCAGGTGCTGCATTTGTTTGATTTTATCAGTTCAACTCAGACGCCACATAAAGTTTGATCTTCTGCTATATAACGGTCAATAACTTATCAGAGGTAGCATCAGAACTTTTTCTTTTTGGATAAGGAGAGGTATGACCATGGGACTTATTCACAGAACAGAAACACATACAACTACAGACGTCTGACACTCACGATGTTTCTGGTTCTTCTTGGCTAGAGCCTGCATTCCCCTCCGCAGAAGAAGAACCCGCTTCATCAGAGATTGACTTGGAAGATGTAAACTGACCCTTTTTACGCTGCATCCTGACAGCAAAACAGAGATCTGTGAGATGCAATAGACCACGGAAATCAATTTTGACTGAAAATACTTTGTAAACCACCCTAACTAGAATCTGCATGTTAAAGAATAGGCAAAGACTGAACTTTAGAGATTCAAATAGGAAAAGAAAAAGAACCGAGTAACCCCTACATAAAATTTGGGGAAAGAAAAAGAGAAAAGGAACAATAATTGGTCCACAACTAGCCTGACGCTCAAGATGCCGCCGTCATTTACAATGTCACAAGCTCACAACTAGATGCCCATATATCAGTATAAACATCTTTTAGCAATAGACATTTTACTTCCATTGGAGGAGAGTTTCCAAATGACATGCACCCAAATTGAAGATTGAAACATGCCTGCATGAGAGCCTGCATGAGAGATAAGCCAATGGAAGATCGCATTCACTACCAATATTGTATTTGTATGTACATATTACCACGACTAGCTTTTGACGCTCAGAGTAACCTACCAAAGTGTCATGTTTGGTTCTAAGCGAAGGCTGGCCAACAAGTCAACACGTTACCAAGGTCTATGTCACACTAGTGTGCGATGCCATTAGGCTCCTTCAAGGTTCCTCCAATGATCATGTCACTGAAAGTGTATATCCAACCATGGAATTGGGACTCCGTTATAAGGAGGTCAGGGCATTAAACAACGTCATATTCGCATGTCAAGCAATGCCTTATTTATGGTAACAGTCAACTTTAAAATCTTCAGTGCACGTGGGCTTCTGCTAAATACCTCCTCTTTTTCGTCTGATAGGAGCCTTGCCCATGCTCTGCCACTCATGATACTCTCTGTCCCTTTACTTTAGGGATAGTAGTTTGGCTAAAACATCACCATCTACAGCACTGATCCCTTTCAACTGGAGCTATGTGACATATTCTAATGTTTTCCTTTTTTGGGATAGATGGCATATCTCCTTGGCCCTCTAACCTTTTGCTATGTCTATATATAACTGATTATGTTTATATTCTCAGTGATATCTACATTACCCAAAAAGTTTTAAAAAGACTGCTACTGGACAGTCCATTTCACACAAGAGAATCATAAATTAGTACCTAATGTATCCTGATAAAAAAAATAAAAATAAAATAAAACTATTTTATATCTCTTATTCCGTCCGACTAAAAAGCCAGAGACATGAACTCATTTATGCCGTACAATTAGCAGCAGAGCAATAATGGAATCTTCTAATATTAGGTAAAATGCAAAAACACCAGAAAAGTATCACAGCAATACGCTTTACAAGGGGCAAGGTGTCACTTTTCTTCTATGAAGTGGATATTAGTAGATGAACATGTTGTGTGTAGCCCATAGAAACAGTTTGCTAACATTTCAAGCAGGTCTTTGGTCTCACACAGTCCATTACATTGCTATCTAGAGCTTAGAGCAACAAGAAGTGATGAATGTAAAGCACTAAATAAATTTCTTTACTACTCCAATTACAAGTAGTTAGAAGGAAAGCTCAACTTGCGACATAATGAAAATTGGTGGAGATGACTAGTGACTAGTCATGGTAGACCAATCATGGCAGAAACTCATTTATCTCCAACACATCTAACATGATGTCCTCCAAGGAAATAAATGAAACTGTATTACCTAAGAGCAACTTCCTTCCGAACAGTGTATCGAATCTTTTTATCAAAACATCGTTCTTTCCTTTTTTCCCTAAAGCGACTCAAAGAAGCAGCCCGTTGTGGTTGATTCAATCTTCCAGGACCTTCACTTGAAGCCTAAGGAAATTGCAGAAGAAGCAGGTTAATTGATTGCAAACCAGAATAACAGAAAACCCCTACATGTCGGGAGAAAAGTTTATACCCAATTACTTTGGGAAGCCACATTGACAGCAGCGGTGCCAGTAGGGACTTCATATCCATCCAACAGCAGCATCACTGCCTGAACCTGAAAATTAATGAAGACAAAAGAAACTTTTACTCCATCGTACAATGCTTGCCTTATGAGACAAGATTATTCCGTGTTCAGACGAGAAGGACCTACCTACAGCGGAATACAGATTATTAGTTTAGCCGACCTCAGACAATTCGCGATTGAGATATAATTGATTGATTCATCAAGATGCATGTAGATAAGCAAAAAGTAATTCAACAAACTAAGACAAATCAAAGTCCATCCATCTCCATAAGGTTTTGAAAGTTAACTGTCACTCGGATTTTACAAATAACAAAAATCTTCGACCTCTTTGCTTCAAAGACTAATCAATATCCATACCAACTCATCCTTCACATTGAATCATATGAATTTCCAATTTCCGAGTACTGAATCACCTAAGTTACAAAAGCAACAACAACTACACCTAAATCCCAAACTAGTTACAATCAGCTATATGGTTCCTCTATATCCATTTCACTCTATTAGGACCCGTTTATTCCACAAAAGCAGATGTTTGCCTGGACTAACATGCCCTAGAGATTCCTGCAAAACCTAGTTTTTTTTATCCTTCTTTTTAATGATGGTGGTGTCCAAACCATCAGCACAAGTATTGAGTAACCCTACCCACCCAGGCTTAGCCAAATGGGAAGAACTCACCTAGCGGTTTTTGCCTCCGCTAGGATTTGAACCTAAAACCTCATGGTTCTCCTCCCACTTCGTTGACCACCAGGTCACACCCTTGGATGCCGACCTAGTATTTTTTAATCCATGTGGAAACTAGTAATATTATCCATGAATATACTAAGCAGAATGCATAAGTTAGTGAGCCAAAAATTTCATCCTGAAACACACATTTAACCTCAATTTAAATATCAAAATAATTCAATTAGCAAAATATGCACTTTTATAGCACATTGCACAAAAACGATCAAGATTCCCAAGTAAAAGGGCTAATAAAAAGAAGCACCTTTTCAGGTGAAACGTCTGGATACACAAACACTTGGCCTCGAAACGAGAGCGTAAGCTGATTGCTACTTCCTACGCCAGGGACATAGAGAGCATTATGTGCAACGCCTTCCACAACATTCAGCGCAGCAGCCTCCTCCATGGTTGCGCCGGCGCCGCCGTTGTGGAGGGCATGGTGGTAGTTGTGGTCGTAGCGAATGTGATGAGAAGGATCGTCTATGGACTCCCCTCCTCCTCCTCCGCCGTCGACGTCAACGTCATCATCGTCGTCTTTCCCTTCAGCAAAATGAGTCTGTTGATGTCTCTCTTGATGTACTGTTCCGTTCATTGTCTCTCTCCTGTACATCGATCTCCACGATTTGCCTCTGTCACTTCTTCCAGAAAACTGAAAAAACCTTGCTCTATGTACTTCATTTGTATTACTCCCTCCGTTTTCTATAGTTTTCTATTGAGCTAGTTTCTTTTGTAGTCTGTTTCAAAATAAATGATATATTTTTAAATTTGGAAATAATTTAACTTTAAACTCTTCATTTTACCCATTTTACCTTTAATGAGAAGCTTTTATAATTACACAAAAATCATGACCCCACAAAGCTTTATCCCTTAAGCTTTTAAGACCACTGTTTGACTCAAAAATGGTTTAATACTTTTTAAGCAAATCAATCAATGTAGATGAAGGGATAAATCGTAGTGGAAGATAATAAACTCTAGGATGATCTTGAATATAGAATCAGATAACAATGAGATAAACAAAGTTGATGAGAGAAAATGATAAACTTCTATTAGATAAGAGAGACAATGTTAGAGAGAGAAGAGAGACATTGTATTTTCAATAATCCGAATCCCCTTTTTACAAGGCTTAGATCCTGTTTATATAATAAAGGATCCTTACTCGAATACAAAAAGGCAAAGAATAAAGTACATATTGTGGAGCAGCCGGCGTGGTCGTGGAGTCGTCCCTCTTGTTGCTCATAGGTCGCTCTTCTAACCGGGCTTACGCATATTTGGTCGGTCGTGCTGTCTTGAAGAACGTAGTTGGTCAAATTCGACCCCATACAGTTAGTCCCTCCGCTCGTCGGGGTCGCAGCGAATGCGTCCTCGATGAGCGGAATCGATTCCTCCGTACCGGGAGAGTTTGACTTTGTCAATGACTTGTGACGTGACAAGCAAGGGACAGTAATCATGATTTTCAGATCGTTGAAGCGAAACGCCTTTCCTCGTGTGACGTCAGCATTCATATGCGTCATCATTGTGCGTGTTCTCGAGGCAAGGGGATCAGAAGCTTTTGGCACCTGGTTTCCCGTGCCGATTCGACGTCTGCTTCTTCGAATCTGGCGCCAATCAGCCCTATAAATAGGAGAAGGGTTCAACTTGATTCAAACTTTGGTCATTTGCAAGAGAATTCCTGACCTCCAATACATATTTTCCTATTCCAGTGTGTTTCCCCTTTGATCGAAACCCTCTTTTCTTTTAATTCTTTTGTTGGGTTGCGCTTAACTCTTTCCTTCTTTGAAAACCATGCATCAACCTTGCCGATCTGACGAGAGGGTCCCGGCGGCTGCTCCTGCGAATGTGCCGCCATCTTCTGATGGTGGAGAAGTGGGGGAAGAAGACGTCAGTCCTCTCACTGTGGAGGCATTGTTGCCAAAACATATATTATCCCGGAGATTTTAGCAAAGACTCCCCAATTCCGACTCCAGAGTTTTCGGAGTCGTTACAGAACCACTTGGATGACCTCCGCACGAAGTACGGCATACCTGCCTATGTAAAGATGGTTCCAGCGGGAAGGGATCATGTGGACGTTCATCGGCCAGGATATTGTTCCTTTTATGAATACTCCTTCTCGATCGGTTATAACCTCCCTCTTTTCCTATTGGCGAAGGAGTTTTGTCGGTTCTACAATGTGTGTCCAGCTCAACTTACGCCGTATACTATGAAGGTGCTCCGGCTGCTGACCAAGTACGCGGAGTTGGCCGGATGCGAAGTCACGGTTCATCACCTCCTTCATTTATTCAATGCCTGCTATCTAAGGGGGACCATGGTGCATCTGAGAGGCCGTGGTACGAAAGGGTTGGTGGTCAAAATCGACGACCGAGCAAGTCGTGGGTTTTGGCACAAATATTTTTTTATTAGGATCGAGCACATGGTCTCCAATCCCGCAGGGTTCCTAGAGAGGTGGAACTCGAGACGTAAGTATTTATAGTTTGTCAGCTTCTGTGTTACTCGTGACTGTTACCATTCTGACCATTATATTGCAGCTCACCCGCCCCGGCTTGTTGCCAACCTCAGAGGATGGGTTAAGGGCTTGCTTCCTTACGCGGAAGAGACACGCACTTGGCCTGCCTTCCTGCAGCGTTACGGCCCCAAAGTCTCTTCAGGTAGATTATCGATTTTTGCTTTGTAAATTCTGCAACTTTGCTTACTTATTTTTATGGCGACAAGTCGAGGCGCTTCTAGGAAGAGGGCGCTGATTCCCACTCTGCATCGATTTGACGTTGCCTCGGCCGATATACTGGTTGAGTCTGTCCGAGAGGATCCTTCTCCAGCTCCTTTACAGGGGTCACGTCTACGACTATGGTTATGTGGGAGTCGGCATCGCTGGTGCTGACTCTGCAACCCGTGAACGGACCCTCTGATGACGGGGAATCGTCAGACAGAAAAGGGAGAAGGCTCGAGAAGGGTAAGGGAGTGGCCACCGAGGCCGAGGGAAGTAACGTGCCCCAGCCGACGCGCAGACCATTCATGGCCGACGCTATTCGGTCTGGGATGTCGGCTCGTCAGAGGGGTGCTGCTCCCGGGGCTAGTTTCGCACCTGCCATTGAGGGGGGATCATCGACCAACGTCGAGGGACCAGGCGAGGAAACGGAGAGATCGGACTCCGACGTTGCTCAGGAGGATGTCGACGAGTTTGTGGGTGGCCTTACCCACGTGGAGATGACGTCGGATGGGTCCGAACGCCGCATTACAATTTCGGAGGCTTATAACTTGCTGTTAAACAGCGAACAGGCTGCTTTGGCCCTTACCCTACTGTGTGCCGCCTCCGAGAGCAAGGCGCTCAGTACTGTGGAGGATGCGGAGCTGTCACGGAAGATTTCTGGCATGGCTTTGCAGGTAATTTTTTATTCCCTTTTGTCCTTCCGTGTGTTGTAAGATTGATTCGAGGTGTGCTTATTTCTGTTTTTCTTTTTAGACCCTTATTTTGGAGGTGGAGAGGGGGCGCCGTGAGCAGAAACGAACGGCCCTTTACAAGAAGATGCTGAAAAAGTATCGAAGGTATCGCTCTAAGCACAGAGCGGTAGTTGAACGAGGGCAGTCCCAGTTGGAACGTAGAGGGGCCGAGCTGGAGGAGGCGGATAGCGAGCTGATGAAGGCTGTAGCCTGCAACAGCGAGTTGGAGGAGCTTCTTAGAACGAAAGATGATGAGCTTGAGCTGAGCCGCGGGGTGGCAGCGGAGAACGTCGACCTGCAGCGGAGGGTGGCGGACTTAACCGCCGAGCTCGATGCTAGGATGGCAGAGAATAATGGACTTTCCCAGCCTTCCTCATCTCGTCCTTCACCTGGTCGGGGTATGCGTCGTAATGCGCATGAGATGTGGGTATTTGCGAAGGCTAGGCTCGATGTATATAAGGAGCTTCATGCCGCGGGCCGCGCGACGGAGGAGGAGGTTCGGGCATGAGGAGACGAGGCTCGTGCTGCTCGTGAGGCCTGCGGTTATTACCCTGACTCTCCTGATGGGGAGGGGCCTGCTTCTGAAGACGTCAACCGGCTCGACTCCAGCTCCTGGTATAATGACGTTTACTTCCCCGGGGGTGACGGGCAGTCGTGAACTTGTATAGTGTATTTTTTTGATTTTATAGTGTGTTGGAGCTTGTCCATGGGGACGGATGTAAATATATTTTTTTTGCAATATAGATTTTATTTTTATTGCCTCGTCCATTTGGTGTTTTCCCCTTTATTTCTTTTGTAATATAATGTTTAACCTCCGTAGAGATTGTTCTTATCGTTCGTCGGAGGGTCGTGCCGTGACTGTCGTCGAAGCAGTATCCGTCAAAGTTCAAACAAGGTCGAACCAATGTCGATGGCCTTGGCCATTAAGATGTTGCTTCGACTGTCGTCGAAGCGGTATCTGCCGAAGTTTGAATCGAGGTCGAACCGATGTCGATGGCCTTGGACATTATGGTGTTGCTTCGACTATCGTCGAAGCGGTATCTGCCGAAGTTTGAATCGAGGTCGAACCGCGATGGCCTTGGCCATTATGGTGTTGCTTCGACTGTAGTCGAAGCGTTATCCGTCGAAGTTGAAACAAGGTCGAACCGATGTCGATGGCCTTGGCCATTATGTTAATTCGACTATCGTCGAAGCGTTATCCGTCGAAGTTCGAACGAGGTCGAACCGATGTCGATGGCCTTGGCCATTATGTTAATTCGACTGTCGTCGAAGCGTTATCCGTCGAAGTTCGAACGAGGTCGAACCGATGTCGATGGCCTTGGCCATTATGTTAATTCGACTGTCGTCGAAGCGTTATTCGTCGAAGTTCGAACGAGGTCGAACCGGATTCGATGGCCTTGGCCATTATGTTAATTCGACTGTCGTCGAAGCAGTATCCGTCATGAGATGGAAATTCCCGTTCATTCATTGGAGATTTCTGTTCATACAGTGGAGATTTCTGTGCATACAATGGAGAATTTTGTTCATTCAATGGAGATTTTTGTACATACAGTGGAGATTTCTGTGTATACAATGGAGAATATTGTTCATTCAATGGAGATTTTTGTACATACAGTGGAGATTTCTATGTATACAATGGAGAATATTGTGCCTATACTGGAGAGTAACGTCCCTATGATGGAGAATAATTAGTGTAGTCCCTTCACTATATTGGCCCATGGCTCGTGTCGACTGGCCGATATAGTGAATCTGTGCTCCTGTTCCACCGAGTATCCCCTTTGCCGCCTCGTTAAAAACCTTCCCGAGAAAACCCAATTGGGACAAAACTCGGGTCAGGGAAAAAGAGTACGACTCAGGAGATGCCTTTCAGAAGTGGAAGTATTTGAGGTGGGCGACGTTCCAATTGTTTTGGAGTGGTTTTCCTTCCATCGTTTCTAGTTGGAATGCCCCTTTCTTCGCCGCTGCGATGATTTTGTATGGTCCGTCCCAATTGGTTCCCAATTTCCCTTCGTTCGGATCTCTTGATGCTAGTGTTTTGGCTTTGAGGACATAGTCGCCAACTTTGAGCGACCTTACTTTGGCTTTCTTGTTGTAGTATCTTTCCGCTTGCTGTTTCTGGGCTATCATCCTTATGTGAGCCATGTCTCTTCATTTTTTGGACTCGTCCAGGTCTTGTAACCTGCCTTCATCGTTATCCACTCCACTGATATGGGAATACCTCAGGCTTGGCTCTCCGATCTCGACGGGTATGACTGCGTCGGTCCCGTAGACCAGTGAATATGGTGTTTCTCCCGTGCTAGATTTGGGCGTAGTCCGGTAGGCCCATAATACTTCTGGTAATAATTCGGGCCATGACCCTTTAGCGTCTTCGAGCTTCTTTTTCAATATGTTCAATATTGTTTTGTTGGAAGACTCGGCTTGGCCGTTGGCGGCGGGATGATACGGGGTGGAGAGTATCCGTTTGATGTGCCATTTCTCGAAGAATTCTGTTGTTTTTCTTCCGATGAACTGGGGTCCATTGTCACAGCTGATTTCTTTAGGGATGCCGAAGCGGCAAATGATATTTTTCCATATAAAGGCGATGACCTCTTGCTCACGTATTTGTGCGTACGCACCTGCTTCTATCCATTTAGAAACATAGTCAGTCAAAACTAGAAGAAAGCATACCTTTCCTCGTCCTGTCGGTAGAGGGCCGATTATGTCCATTCCCCACTTTATGAAGGGCCATGGCGAGGTGACTAAATGGAGGAGTTCCCCTGCCTGGTGTATCATGGGGGCGTATTTTTGGCACTGCTCGCATCTTCGAACATAAACTGCTGCTTCTTTCTTCATGGTAGGCCAGTAATATCCGGCGCGGATGAGGCATCGAACAAGGGCGCAGTTTCCTATATGGGCACCAAAATGGCCTTCGTGCACCTCGTCTAATACTTGCCTTGTTTGATGCGGCCCGAGGCATTTGGCAAGGGGACCTCCGAATGTTCTTTTGTAGAGATCGTGATTGATCAGGCTGTATCGGGCGGCCTGTACCCGGAGTTTCTTGGCTTCTTTTTTGTCGTGTGGAAGCGTTCCGTCCTGCAGATAGGATACAAACTGGTTGCGCCAGTCCCAAGTCAGGTTTAAAGAGAATACCTCGACATGGTCGATGGCCGAATGGAGGAGAGTCACCACATTTTCTTTGTTGATATTCTTGGTGGCTGCGGCTAGTTTAGCTAGGCTATCTGCCTCAACGTTTTGTGCCCTGGGAATTTGTTCGAAGCGACATTCGTCGAACTCATGTATCAGCTTGCGGATCTCTGACTGGTATTTTTGTAGCCGTTGTTCTTTGATTTGGTAAGTTCCGGTGACTTGATTTACGACAAGTTGGGAGTCGCAGTGGAGGATGAGCCGACGGGCCCCGTATTTGACGGCTAATTTCATGCCTGCAATCACAGCCTCATACTCGGCCTCGTTGTTAGTCATCTCGGGACATCGTATGGAGTGGCGAATTACTTCGCCCGTGGGGACCTCGAGGACGAGTCCCAGTCCCGATCCTGAGGCATTCGCAGCACCGTCAGTGTAGAGGGACCAGAGGTCAGTACGGGTAGAAGCACGAAGGGCTTCTTGTTCCACCTCTGCCAGTATCCCTGCACTGAAATCGGCGACAAAGTCGGCAAGTACCTGCGACTTGATGGCGGTTCTTGGGTGGTAGGTTATGTCATGCTCGCTGAGCTCTATGGCCCATTTGGCGAGCCTACCCGAGAGCTCGGGTTTGTGTAGGATGCCTCTTAGGGGGAAGGTTGTTATTACCTTTATGGGATGGCACTGAAAATAAGGTCTGAGCTTTCGTGAAGCCACGACCAGTGCCAGAGCCAATTTTTCGAGGTGGGGGTACCTCGTTTCGGCATCTACGAGTGTTTTGCTGATATAATAAATAGGGGATTGCGTACCTTTGTTTTCGCGGACCAAGACGGCGCTGACAGCAACTTCGGATACTGCCAGATACACAAGCAGGCACTCACCTGGGTCTGCTTTGACGAGCAGTGGTGGCGAAGATAGATATGCTTTTAGTTTCTTCAGGGCCTTGATGCATTCTTCGTTCCATTGTAGTCCATGGTCTTTCATCAGTACACTGAAGAATTTATGGCATCTGTCCAAGGACCGCGAGATAAACCTTGATAAGGCGGCTATTCGCCCCGTTAATTTCTGTACCTGTTTCTTGCTGCGCAGCACCTCGGGTATTGTGTCTATAGCCTTAATTTGGTCTGGGTTGACTTCGATGCCTCGTTGCGATACGAGGAAACCTAGAAATTTCCCCGAGGCTACGCCGAAGGCGCATTTTTCTGGGTTCAGCTTCATCCCATACTGCCTCAGTATCTCGAAGGCCTGCTTTAAATGGTTGATATGGTCTTCCTTCTTAACCGACTTCACTAGCATGTCGTCGATATAGACCTCCATTGTTTTACCGAGTTGTTCCTTGAACATCTTGGTGACCAACCTTTGATATGTTGCACCCGCATTTTTCAGTCCGAAGGGCATCACCTTGTAGCAGTACGTCCCTTGATGGGTGATGAAAGTTGTCTTTTCTTGGTCCTCTTCGGCCATTAAGATTTGGTTATAGCCAGAGTAGGCGTCCAAGAAACTTAACAGCTCGTGCCCTGCTGTCGCATCGATCAGCTGGTCGATATGGGGCAACGGGAAGGAGTCTTTTGGGCACGCCTTGTTTAGGTCGGTGAAGTCTACGCACATTCTCCATTTCCCATTTTTCTTTTTAACCATGACCACGTTGGCGACCCATTGGGGGTACTTTGATTCCCTGATGGAACCGTTGGCTAGTAGTTTATCTACCTCTTCACTGACCGCCTCGTTGATTGCGGCGTTGAATTTCCTTCTTACCTGCCTCACGGGCGGGTAAAGTGGGTCGACGTTCAGCTTGTGAGTGGTGATGTCTCTCGGGATCCCCGGCATATCTGAATGAGAGAAGGCAAATAAATCTGCATGGTTAGTTAAGAATTCGTGGTACTTACCTGGGTCGGAGAGATTGTGTCCGATGTAGGCTTTCTTCGAGCTGTCGGTACCGTCCAGTTGGACAGGGTCGAGATTCTCGACTGTCGCCTTGCAGGCTTCTACGACATCCGGGTCCCTGATAGCCTCTGTCGTCGGGTTGATTTTGGTTCCCGACATGGCTGATTGCTATGCTTCCGCGCTTGCTCCTTTCAGCTGTTTTGTATGTGCGCAATCTTGGGCAATTCGGTAACATTCCTGGGCGGTACGTGGCTCACCTCGAATGCTGAATATTCCCCATGGGGTGGGAAATTTGATTACTTGATAGAGGCTCGAAGGGATGGCCCGCATGGCGTGTACCCAGGGACGTCCCATGATGACGTTGTAGGTCGTTTCCTGGTTCATGATGTGGAACGTGGTTTCCAGCGTGACTCCCCCCGCCAGGACGGGCAGTGATATCTCTCCGGAGGTTCTCTCTACTGCATTGTTAAAACCCGTTAGCGTTATGCAACGCGGTATTATCTTATCTTCGAGCCTCATTTGCATGAGGACTCTTGGGTGGATAATACACGCGCCGCTTCCGTCGTCTACCATGATTCTTTTCACATCGGTATCAGCAATGCGTAAAGTTATAACTAAAGCATCATAATGAGGGAAAGACAAACCGTCGGCATCAGACTTATCGAAGGTGATACCATCTTCGAAGTCATCATACCGTTCGTGAGCGATCGTGCGTTTCAACTTGTGTGTGGTAGTGAACTTTACATGGTTGATTGCCGAGTCGTCGCCGCCGCCGACGATCATCTGTATGGTGCGCGCTGGAGAAGGTGGTTTCGGTGGTCCTTGGGATTGATCGTGTCCTCTGGCGAAATTAGTCCTTCCTTTATCGCTGAGTAGCTCCTTCAGGTATCCCTGGTTCAGCATTCTGACCACCTCCTACCGTAGACCTATGCAATCTTCGGTTTTGTGTCCTCTTTCCTGATGGAATTCGCATAGGACGTTCGACCTTCTTGCACTGGGGTCTGACTTCATTTTTTGTGGCCACTGCACCTTCGTGCCCAGCTTTTCCAGTGCGTACACTATTTCTGAAGGGGAGACACAAAAGTTATGAGCGGATAATAATGGGGGCATACCTCTTTCATTTCGAAGCGGGGCGGCATGTCGCTGTACGGCATCTGGGTGTCTTGGAGGAGGCGGGTTAGGAGTTCTGACGTAAGGCTGGTGTGTTGGGTGGAAGTGGTTCTCGTCGCCCGTCGTTGCGTCGGTCCCTCCTTACTTCTGATTGTACGGACGTTAGTCGTTGGGTCGGGCCGTTAAGGTCGTCTTCATCCGCTCTGACTTCGGCGCAATAGGCATTGTGGATCTCTTCCCACGTGGTGGGGGGATATTTCATGAGCCGATTGAGCAGCTTTTTGGTTGCTTTGGATCCGTCTCTGTTCAGCCCATTTTGGAAAGCTGCCACCGCCATTCCCTCCGATACGTTCGGCAGTCCCATTCTTACCCTGTTGGATCGTGCCAGGAAGTCTCTGAGTCCCTCACCCGCTGTTTGCCTGATGGCGAAGATGTCGTTGACCCTAGCTTCGGCTTTCTTTGCTCCTGCGTGGGCGGTGGCGAACTTGTCCGCCATCTCTTCGAACGTTGATATCGATCTGGCCGGCAACTGAGAGTACCATGTGAGTGCTCCTCCCGTCAGAGCCTCCCCAAACTTTTTCAGCAACACAGATGGCACATGTTCTTTCGATAGGTCATTGCCTTTTACGGCGGTCACGTAATGAATCAGGTGATCTTCTGGATCTGTGGTCCCGTCGTATATTTTCAAGTATGGTGGCATCTTGAAGGTTTTGGGGATTGGGTGAGGAGCAGCTCCCTCATTATATGGTTGCTCGACGAATCTCCCCATATCGCGTTTCGGCAGTAGCTTAGGGGCGCCAGGTATCTTGTCTACCCTCTCCTGGTGCTCCTTCATTTGATCACGAAGTGCTTTATTCTCGTTCTCCATCTCCTCCATTTTCTTAAGGATGGCTGTGAGCGCATCGTTGCTTGTATTGGAGTCAGTGTGGGCGTTACCTGTTCGTGCAACGCTGGGCTCTCCGATGGTGGTGGTGATTTCTGCCATCGATGGATCTGTGATATTTCCCTGAGGTGGTTTCTCGAGCATGCTACTTAGAGTGTTCGTCAACCATTCCTCCAGTAGCTTTTTGACTACTGGGGGCATTTCCTTTGCTGCAGGTGTAGAAGTCCCTCTTTCATGCAAAATCGTTAGATCTTCAAGTGAGGAGGGTGAGATCTCCCCCTCCGGTATGTTACTTGGTGTTATATTCGCGGTATTTTCTCTGCCTGCTTCGTTGAGTGGGCCTATGAGGTTGGTTGAGACGTCTGCTATCATCTTCAACCTTGACTCTTTGTCTGCCATTTGTTAGTTTCTATGAGATCTGAAGAACAACGATGGTTGTTTCTGATATCCTAGATGTGAACTATGATTTCAACTACCGAAATCCCCACAGACGGCGCCAAATTGTTCGACCCAAAAGTAGTTTAATACTTTTAAGCAAATCAATCAATGTAGATGAGGGGTAAATCATAGTTGAAGATAATAAACCCTAGGATGATCTTGAATATTGAATCAGATGATAATAAGGTAAACAAGGTTAATGAGAGAAGGTGATAAACTTCTGAAAGATAAGAGAGATAATGTTAGAGAGAGAGAAAAGAGAGAGATTGTATTTCCAGTAGCTAAAAGTCCCCCCTTTTACAAGGCTTGGATACTCTTTATATAATAGAGGATCCTTGCTCGAATATTAAAAGGCAAAAAATAAAGTACATGTTACGGAGCGGCCGACGTGATCGTGAAGTCGTCCCTCTTGTTGCTCATAGGTCGCCCTTCTAGCCGGGCTTACGCACACTCGGTCGGTCGTGCTGGCTTGAAGAACGTAGTTGGTCAAATTCGACCCCATACACTCTGGAGACCACTTGACGTGTCAATATAGAATATTACTACTTGACATTGTTTAATGAAGCAGAAAAACTGAAACTAAAGTTACAATCCGGATGTAGAATATGCCCCTTTAAAGAAAAATGAACTTATAAAAAATTGTTAAAAATGCCAAGAGGAAAATTTATGAAGAATCAACCATATGATAAATATCTCGCTATATTTTTGTCACCACTTATCCAATCAAGAAGCGCAAGAAAATTAGCAAAATCCTGGAATAGTATTAACGAATATTCAATGAGTCATACTCCTAAGTACAGTAGTAGTTTACATTTTTTTTCTCTCTTAATTGCTCCACCTATTTTGTTCATCATCATTACCATCTTCAGCCCACATATCAACCCAATTCTTCTGAGCTTGTTCCAACCCAAGAAATGACCCCTCTTTCTCAGCATCCCAACTAGCAGACAATGTCCCATAAGCAATTCCAAGTGTTGAAGCTCCAAATGTGATAAACGTTGTCAAGAATGGTAACCAAACTGGCACATCCCACAATTGTTGTTGCTTTACTATATCCAAAACCTGCAGGAGAGCGACACCGCCTACCATTGGAGCTCCCACGTAAAACAACATCCTTCCTATAATTCTTTCCCACACTGCCGACGGAATTTTTTCGTCGTTATCGTCATTGTTGTTATTCTTATTATTCCTTCTGTTATTTCTTTTGGAGGCGTCGAGTTTTCCGTTTTGCTTTTGTGTTTCAGCTGGTACATCGCCGAAGCCTTTTGCTTCGGCATGTAATTTCCATGTAATTTGGTGGATGTTTGGAGTTCTGTATATGTTTTTATGGAAAAGGATTGGGATTTTTTGATTCGATGGAAATGAGTTTGTAATTGAGAGATAAGAGTTTTGAAGACCTACGAGAGTTTCCATAGCTATTTTAATTTGGTCACGTTTCTCATGGATTCGTGTTCTTTGTAAATGCTACGGCCGGTAGTAGTAGTCTTATCCAAATAGATGAATGGTTGTGCCTCAATCTTTAACTTTTTGTTATCATGCTTGCTTATTATTGATGGATATTTTGAAAATATTTTAGTCGTCTTGCTTTTCCCCCCATTTTATCGGTATATATATGATATTTACTAGAAGTATTTAAAAAGAGTTCCAATATTATTTTGACAGCATTCACAACTCATAATGTATTACAGTAATATTTTTTATCCAACTTAATCATGTAATTGTAAGTTAATTAATCTGGTTTATTAAGTATGGACATGGTAGATGGGAACTTTCATAGCACTATATTTTAGAGTCTAATTACGATACACAATTATAGTTTGCCTAATTACCATTTGTAGCTAATATATCAAATTTTGCTAGTATAAAGTATACTTCGCTGTATCAGTTC